>NW_020538040.1:152804940-152837080 GCF_003426905.1 Ctenocephalides felis
CGATTTTTATAGATTGCTGTATTTTTTATTCAATTACATTATTTTGGTTCAAGATCATTTTAGAACAACTCTTATTTTTCATTACATTAAGATCTTGCCTATAAAAATGCATAGGTGTAATGCATAGGTATGTGGTATATGATCTAAAATGATTTGTAACAAAACTAAACCTGATTTATAATGTAATCTATGACTAGACATAGATTACATTATAGATCATGTTTAGTCTTGTTACAGATAATTTATATCATATACTATATACCTAACCTATGCATTTCACCTATGCATTTTTCATTACATTTTCCGAACCAATTGTATTTAACATTACTGCAACTGGGTACAGATTTATTTTGAATTAATATTTTAGGAGATACTAACTAGAATCTTTTAATGTTGTCGACATGATAACTAATAACATGGGCTTGAGATTTTAGATGTTAATAATCTGTTTATTATCGCCAATCGTGCTATTAATATAATTTTGTAAGAGCTGCTCGAGTCACCCTGTACTCCTAGTCTTTCGTTCCCTACCGCCCCTCCATACGCCCTTGCCGTGATTCGGTTCCGTTTCGTTCCTTTTCCACGCGGCTTCCGTTACAGTTTCCTTTTCGCGCGAAAAGTCCTCCGTGTAAATGCATGTTATCTCTGGCGAACGTCATTGGCCGCGTGCGCACACACAGTCGAGCTTCATATGCTACTTTCTATGTATTTATTTTATTTTTCTCATTTAGATTTTCAAATGTGTGTACCTAGGAAACGGATAGTTTTAATTAATTCGTAAACTTCTACGCCTCGCTGAAAAGAGTACTGAGCACATTCTTCAGGAAGCGAGAAATTGCATTCGCCAAAATATCGTAGATGTATAAAATAGAGAAAGGAAATTTTCTTCAATTCGATTATTTTTGTGCGATTCAACGCGATATTGTACTACGTTTTTTGCGTTTGTTGGAATTATTTACACTTTCTGCTTAACTAAATAACCGCGGACTTCTTCTAATAATTAAGAGTTATTTAAATGTGGCCAGTTTCAATATTATTTAAAAACTGTAGCAATTTTCATAGATAGATGGTTAAAAAACTAATCAGTTCGTTTTCTCATCAATAGGAATGATGGGAAAAATGGTTTTTGAATCAATCAAATTGATTTAAATCGAATCATTCAAATCAGTTAATTCAAATCGAAAGTTGTTTGAAACATTCAAATCTGTTGATCCATGCTCTCGAATTCGTGGAAGAAAAATTGTATCCGAACATACATTCGTATACACACGCATACATCCATTTCTTCTAAAATATGCCAAAATATTCATGAGGTCTGAAATGTAAAGATTTGCAAAAATGTTCATTTTTGCAATGACAATAACTTATCCTACGGTAAGTTAATGATGATTTGTACAATATAATATAATTTATAACAAAAAGTGCGATTGTAGTCTTAAAATTGAATAATCCAGGACATTTAAGTATTACAAATTTCCAAATAAAAAGTTTGTTCTTCCCGGAAAATTCAATTTGCTAATGTTCCCTGGACTTTTCTAATTCGTTTGAAACCTAAAATGGAAAACCTGTGTCTGTGTATGTGAGAGAGACAAAGAGAGCCAAAATTTGGTTTTTCGTCGACGTTTTTTCATAAACGGCACCACCGATTTTAATAATTCATAAATCCATTGATGGATCTCTACAAGTACGTATATAACCATTTTCAAGTGAAAATGGACATCACTACTGCACGATGTCAGGTTGCCCAAAGCGGAGTTCGAACCCACAACCCCGTCCACACGAGTCCGTGAGCTTAACCATTGTACCATCGAACACCCTTTTGAAATTGATCATGTACAACTATGCGATTTACTAGAAAAACTCAGATTCCGTAAACCTCAAACAAATATTGTCGCTGCATATTTGCTGTGCGGATTTCTCAAGGCAATTTCTTCGAAAATGACACACAGCGTCGCGGGAGAATTTAGATCTCGGCGGGTGTATTTCTATATAGACGTAAACCTTTGTTTGCCGAGCTCACGTTATGGGTTTTATATCAGCAACAGGTAAAACATAATAAGCTGTTCTCTTTCATATCCTGCCTATGTTTATGAAATGCATATATATATATATATATATATATATATATATATCGCGAAGAGAGTGCCGAGGTGCGATATTGTGAATTGTGCGCGAACTCATTTAGAACTGCTTATTGGGAAACAGATTATTCATCACATGTTCGTTCGCGAGATATAAAAGTGTCAAATTAAATCAAGGTTTGTTTTATGAATATGAATAACGGTTGGAACATACCTTGCATAGATCTTAAACATAAAAATGTATAAAAGAGTTGCGCGATATTTTTAAACAATATTACTTACCCTTATCCTATTTTTATTAAATAAATTTGCAATCAAATTATAATGTAATAAAAATTTACTACACCACTTCAATTTTATTGAACATAAATAACGGGTTGAAAAGTTGAATACGCATTGCTGTTACTCACAAATCAATTTCGTGAATTTTTTTATTGTTATGGTTGTTTATTTTTCAATGGAACCGCGATCTCAATATTTTTCAAAATTTTATTCAAATTACAATTTGTTAATATAAAGATCCGTAATAATTGTTCTGTTATTATTTTGCATATGGCTGCTTTGAAAAGCAACCCACTTTTTGTCCTTTCCTAATTGTACTCGATTTAAAAAAATTTAACGTACTCAGTAATTTTTTGTTTTTTAATTATTATGCAAAATTTTTTTCGAAAGGCTTTCACTTAATATTATATTAAAGATCTGTAACCTCAAGTGAAAATGATTTTCCACCGCTGCTTGATATCAAGCAGGCTGAAGTTGGTATCCACACCGGAAATAGTAATTATCCACGTTTTTACATTGAAACCTGGCTCTCGATTTCAATACTAACCATTATCGAATAAACATTTAGTAAGTAGCACAACTATTTTTGTGTTTATAATAGATTACTTTTTTTAAATTTTTTATGGGCCTCTGCTTTACAGCATTTTTAACCACCTACATTATTCATATTATTTTTCAGCATATGCTATACAATTCTTACATATATATTTCTTATACATTTATCATACTATCTCTTCTTATATCCTAATCTTTCATTTAATTTTTTTTCAACTGGTTTTCATTCTTCTTGTTTCTCAATATGTTCTGCTCATCTTCTACACTAAACTTCTTTTTTTCCTTCTTACTTCTAATACATTTTTTTTCTTGTATTCTACAAATTAACAATTCTTAATCTAATTTAATATTTTATATTTTAATTCTAGTATTGCTGGAGATTCGAACCGAATTTCTCCAGCGTGTGAGTCGAGAACGCTTCTAAAAAATTACTTAAATTATTACTATTTCAGAAATTGTAATAATAAAATTAATTAGAGAGATTGGACAACTCTTTGAGTTCCCATCTACAAAACAGACGTCGTTACTTAACTCAAATCTTCACAACTTAGGTTCTGATCGCTGCTCAAATAATTAAAAATAATATTTGAAAAATAGATTATTTCAAAGCCAAATAAATCTTAATAAAGTCTCTATATATACAAATCTGCCGAACAAATTGACATAAATGCAGTTTTTAAATGAGTAAACAACCATCAATTACTTAAGTATTCTGCTATAGCTTGGTAATATAGAAATATAGATAGAAAACCGAAAAACTTGAAATAAATTTGTATGTTGATGTAAATCTTGGCTAAAAATAAACTTTTATCTCATTATCTTCAGAACCGTTCTTGATTTTTTCGTGCTTTTTAAGATCACGTAAATATGGATTTCATCACCATATCACCAAAACAACTTATTCAGATATCTATTCAGATCATTTATTGACTCTGGTTAAAAATTAAATATATACACACACACACACACACATATATATATATATATATATATATATATATATATATATATATATATATATATAGACGATTCTATTATCCGCTGATTCGCAATGGCGTCAAAATGTTTATTTCTCGGAATAAGTCTTGTTCTTCACCCTAGACACAATCCTCCAAGGACCAACATCATTGCGATATAATCGTGGTTTCCCAAACTTGCTAACTCGCTGTGGGAACTTCGCGTTACTCTTGTAACATAACTGAACAACACAACTTTCTTCGACAAAAGTTACAAGGCGAACTTATAGTTTTGGAAGTGGCTGAAACAAAGGTTATCTTGTAAAATAATTTATTATTGTACAGTAACATGCCCGAAGTATTCTTTTATGAAAAATTTATTTGCATAAAATATGGATGTAATAAATATAATAATAAAATTGAAATCATAAAATAAAAGTATTCATATTATTTTTATTTTATTTCTGAGTGACCATTAGCCTATTTGGATTGGATAGACTTTTTTAGCCATATCAAAGAATATTCATTTCTTAGAGGATAACATAGCTTTAACAAATATTATATTTATTATTTAATTATAACTAGCTGTATAAACAAAACTGCAATTCTGTTACATCTAGTTATTGACCGTTTGTTCAGCTGTACTAAATGCATCATAGAGTGAAATATCCCACTCAGCATCAAAATATAGAAGCTTTTGAGTAGTATTTTTTGGGTTACAGTAAATGTACTGTAAAAACCAAACAACGTACATCTCAGAACATAACACATAACAAACAAACAACTATCGAAATATGTTCAAAAAATTGCCCAGTTATTGCCTAAATATATAAATATGTTTCTTTACTATTTTTTCCAGATTTTTTTCCGTTTCCTTTTAACTCATAGAGGGGAAACACCCAATGTCTTATTTCTAATAATGAGAGATTTTCCAAAATAAAAGCTTTCATTATTCACCCAATTCCAAATACAAGTTTCATTGACACATTTTTACAAAAAATTTACCTCAATATTGGTCCTTTTTATCCCAACCGCATGATAGCTTTTATTGAGATTATATTGAAAAATTTTTGAATCTAAGATAAAAATAACAATGCGGATGAGAATAATTATATAATGTATACTTATAAACCTTATATAAATTATAAAACTTATAAATTTAGGTATCGTAAATTAATATGAACGGCAATAATACGCATTTATGACGCTATTTATAAATTGTTTTATCTGACCAAGTCAAAAGTAATGAATTTTTTCTTTTGTGTTTTTTGTGAAATAATTATATATTGAAATCTACATAGAATGTCCAATATATTACACCTAAAATTTATTACCTAATATTTTAAACAAATTTTCGATTGTTTTAAATCTTTGTTATCCTTGAAATAATTATCTTTGAACAAACGTATAAACATTATCTCTCATTGTGATAAAATGTCTACTGGCACAATAAAGCATTTCAGCCCGTTATTATATTTTCAATAAGTAACGTTCATACTATAATGCCCTCAAATACATTTTGCATTAAACTTTGATATAATTCAAAAGATTTTATTACCAGCCATCATTCCGCGTTCCGCATCGGCAAAGTTCTCTGACAAAGTCATGACTCTTTCACAGCTGCAATAAAATTTCTTTTCAGCGATCGTCGCCCAGACGCTGCGAAACAATATTCGTTTCTTTTTTTACTGGTTATATAGATGCACGAGGTGAAATATATAAATTAGTTTGCTGGATGCCACCCACGGGGATAATTTTTCGAAATGAGGACGCAGAGATTGCACATGGTAATGCCTCTGTCGTCGACTCTCGGTGGGTAATTAATGCAGGTTGTTTATATCTAGACTTTATTCAATTGTCCGTTTATTAGATATACTTTAACACTATATCATAATTTTCAAACTATTATTATTTAAATTAAACATTATCAGTGTTGAAGATATAAGCATTATTATATATTACTTTTTATATACGAGTATTATTTGAACAGCGATCAGAACCTAATAGGGCCTATCTTTTTATCATTTCCATATAATTACAATCTGCCTGGTAAAAAGCATCAAGTAAATTCGGTGACAAATGCGTAAATATAAGATTTTGAAGTGCTAATCAATAGTGATCATTTTCGGTTTGAAAATGGATGAGATAAAATTACAAAACTGTAATAATAACTTTACATTATACGTTATTTACTAAATTCAAAAGGTTAGTTCTTTCGACTCTTCTGGGTATATTCGATGAGAGCATGTCATTTGCAAGTTGTTTTGGATAATCTTCTAGTCAGGGTTTGTACTTAGATGCTGTCTTTGATTTCTTCTGCTACCGTGAACATATTGGAGCCCTGGTAGGTTAGGCAATTTGGAACATACTTGGGCACTTCTAGTATTTTTTTAAGTTTTATTTTGATCTTGGCAAAAAACATTCTCTGAAAAAAAATTTTACGTAAATATTTACGATTGAAGTATGGATTTTTACCTTTACTCTAGCTCTACCTTTACCTGGTGCTCTACCTCTACCTTTACTCTAGCTCTACCTTAACCAGGCGATTTACCTTTACCTTTACTCTATCTCTACCTTTACCTGGTGCTTTACCTTTACCTCTACTCTACCTCTACCTTTACCTCTACTCTACCTCTACCTTTACCTTTACCTCTACTCTATCTCTACCTTTACCTGGTGCTTTACCTTTACCTTTACTCTATCTCTACCCTTATTTGGTGCTTTATTGTACCTCTACTTTTACCTTTACTCAGTAAACCAGTACAAACTAGCCCAAAGTTTGAACCCGACCTCGGCCAACTCTATACCAGGCAGCATAATAAAATTTTCACTTAAAGTTACCAATTTGAAATATAATCTCCTGTAAAAATCGTAAGTAGAGCTTTATTTAAAATATGAAGCCAAAAATACTAAAGTTTTATCGTAATTTGTTATAACTTGGATAAGAGAACTACTGGGTTGCCTTTCAAAACACGAGGTACACACTAAGATGTCAAAACAATTACTAAGTGCCCTCATAATAAGAATGATTGTATTCCAAAAACATACATAAAACCTGTATAATGGAATGTAAATCAAGTAAAATTTAAAAAATTGCAGATGACTTTTTTGAACATAGTTTCTTTCTATATATTCAATGTTTTGTTTTAATACTATCATTTCAAATTTAGTTGTACACACATACATATTATATATAAATATTATATATATATTATAATTTGCTGTTTACTTAGAATGCATCGCGCGTGCCAAAGATGCAGCTCAGTTGCAGGAATATTATTCTCAAAGCGAATATACGTATCAGAAATCCTAGACTACAGTCTAAGTAGAGAGTAGCGAACCCACTTGTAGCAGTGGGTTTAGAGATTCTACGCGAAAGAGGTGGTTGCACCGTCTTATAGATTAGTGCTGGTCAATATATTACTCATCTAGATCTATAATAGATGTAGATTAAATAATTGAAATAATTAAAATTATTTTATGTTTTCTTAAAACATCTCGTTAATGATATAATTTCATGCATCTGAAAGGTTTTGCTCTATGAAAATCAGCTATCGCATTGTACAGAAACCGCACTATAGGAATATCGAAATTTGGTATAAATCACAACAATTGTACCGCATTATATAAGGGCTAATAAATACAAAAGAAATTTATATAAAAATCTATTTATATAAAAAGTATAAATTAGTTTCATTGATTTGATCCTTCCGCTTTTTTGCTCTTGGTTTAATACAAAAAGGCGGAAGGGAGATATTTGACAACCTAATAAATAAAATAAACCTTGAACTGACAAACTATTCTCCAACAAATACAATTTGAAACTGTTTTTTTGGGAAGACTAACGTGCCGAGAAAGTGGCACTACTAAAACCGATGTCGTACACAGCTACGATATGGCCTAGAATGAATATATTAAACATATTGTGAAAGATGAAATAATAAAACTATCAAAACCATTTAACAATATTTCTATATCTAGATTCTTGAGACATGTATAAAAGGCGATGGCAGTGTAAAAAAGGCGATAAAAATATTGTGAGCAATTACAGACCTATTTCCTTCTTAATTCTTTTGATAAGATGTTTGCACGTCAGAATCTCTGGCTTCTTCAATAAATACAATATTTCGTTTCACAACCAACATGGTTTTCGGAAAAAACACTCTACATCGCAATCGGTTTTTAGCCTCATCCAAAATGTTATTAACTCTTTTAAAGATGAAAGTTATTGTGTCGCCGTCTTCTACGATCTCTCCAAAGCTCTCGACAGTATATCTCACAATATTCTCAATGATAAGATAGAAATGTATGGTTTTCGTTCTAGCTCGCTTAAATTATTAACATCTTACGTAAGCGTATATTTGGACAATAGCACCGGTGGAAAAGTTATATCCAGGAAATTAAACGTCAAAATGGGTGTCCCACAAGGATCAATTCTTGGAACGTCCTATTTATTCTTTACATCAACGACCTACTCAATTGCTCAAATCTTTGTGACTAATGTTTAAAAAAAATAGTTTTCACCTGGTCAATGCTGCACCCATTGTAATAATGATAAGTTTCATCATACCTGGATGCAACAACTATTTGAATTTCTAGCTATATTTGGGGCCAATTCTCGGATAAAATAAAAATGTTATGGCAATGTAATTACCGTTCTATCTTTTTATGAGTTGCTTGTAACGAACTGTCCAAAAACTATTTGCTTTGCTATCAGGCGTTTTACACATTAAACCTAACTTCACATATGTGTTGTCAAAGAGACATCAGGTAGTTGCACTTACGGTAAAATTGTTATTTGACGTTTGTGCGTTTTGTAGATTAGGTCTTATGTCTAAAACGCCTGATCGCACAGCAAATACATTTTTGACAATTTGTTACCACCAAATCATCTAAGATCGACCCGTAACATAGCATTACCATATCATAGCTATTTATTTTATCATGAAATCGGCACCTTAATTTAAGTAAATCATCACAACAGTTAATAGAAATACCAATAAACTAGTTAATAAAAAAAATACTAATATATTAGGGTAACTATGAAAAATCTTTAGCCAATATGTTTATATAACAACTGATAGCTCCTATGTCCAATGCGTAGATTGCCAAGACAATGCACAAAGATCAAGGCAAAAATAATAAATAGTTTCAAATGCACCCCGTCCATTCATCTACAATGCATATATATCATACCATTGGTAAAAAAAACTCTTGAAACTTTCTTTATTTCAGTTCTTTAAATTCTATTAATCAAATTCTTTCGAATAAATTTTCCCGCCAGCCTTCGTTTGCCGACAGACGCTCAACTAGTTCGGTTTCCTTTCGATGGTGGGCGGACGCTAAGAGAGCGGGCGCGGGTGGAGTTAAAGCAGTCGTAGAGATAACGGGATAACGTTGTATCGACAATTCACCGATCCTTCTACGTCGCTACGCCGTAGTCACGCTTGATAGCGACAGCTAGCTAACAAGTCAACTGAGATATTGCCTGTAGTTTGAATTGTGTTTACTTAAGATGTATTTTATTGCTCAGGTGCTCGACAAGTTGACAGGTTTTGAAGTGGAAAACATTTAGCGGGATAATTTAGATATATATATATATATATATATATATATATATATAATACTGGTATTTTGCTCGGAGGCAGATCTGTGGTGTGAAAAAAACACATTTAATTTCTTTACCCTATATTGTGGATCAAAGTTTACTTTTCTTTTAAACTTCTGCTTTCATGCCTTTGTGTCTTGTGCTTTAATATTCAATTCCTCGTATTTTTTCTTATCATTGAATTTATTCTACATCTGCGTCCTTGATGTTTCAGCTTGTTTATTATTTTTTTCTATGGCATTTTGCAAACTGCGCTTGTACCAATAAGATTCAGTTTCAATTGTTCATTTGATCCACAATCATATCAGATTTTTTTTTATTATTTCACTCGCTGCAGTAATAGTTTATTTTAACCGTGTAGGTTTATTTTATCTTCGTTCTCTTATTTTTTAGCCTTTCTTGGAGTCTACATCTCTGATCTGTGCATCAAATTTTGTAGCACCTACTCAGTTCTCATCTGCCTTTCGTAAAGTCAACATCAAAGATATGTCGACCCGGGCGCCAACAAATCCGGGTCGACAAGCACCATGACCTGTAGTCGAGAAAACAAGGACAGTTTTATGTTAGTGGTATTAACGCGTGCGCTTGGCTCCTTCAGAACTGAGTGTGATAATTTTTTGTTTCGTCAATTTCCTGTAATTTTTTGTTCCAGAAAATGTAAATTTTATATATTATATTTGTACCATGAGCAAAATACAATTAGCATATCTTTATTATTAATATATCTGTCTTCTATTCGGCTTTAAACTTTTAAAACTAATAAAAATTATAGTGAAATTTAAACTTATTTCACACCTACATTTAAATCATTTTACGCTTATTTTGATCTCAAGTTTATCAATATAAATAAATATTATTATAACTTAAAAAAATTAAAATTGATAAATCAATTTATATGTAAATTCATACTATCATCACCAGTGACAATTGTTATTTATCCATTCAGAGTTATAGATTTGTTTTACAATAGTACAATAGAAAATACTACTTTATAATATTCCTGTTGAACACTGAATTTTTGCTATATTAAACCTACTTGCCAGATGATGATTTCATCGTCATTAAAGGAATATAATTTTATATTATAGTAAACATTATTCAGTCTTATAATAAAATAGAACTTGAATGTCCATTCTATAGACCGAGAATTCTTTCACTATTTTAAGTCAGTGCTAAATCTTATCTGCTCGGCATCTTCTCTCTGCTCTACATTCTATATATGTCCAGGGAGATTTATATTTCTTTTCATGGACGAAAATATTTTTTTATCATTCTGTACAGCTTGTTCGAGTTGATTTAATATAGGAAACATAAATTGATTACACCAACTTTGAAAAAAAAAATTACTTATAAATTGTAGTTGAAACAAGTTATCATTTTAATAGCAAATTAAACACACTCACTCGGATTCTTTTTTAAGAAGTGGTTGATTTAAAAATTGCGAACCGGATATATTTTAATGATTGCATTCACTCAATTAGTTTAAACGAGATTAATTAATCATGCTTATAGAGTGCTTAAAGCCTTTCACGTTCTATGGGGGTAAAAGCCTATTATCCCTGAAGTACAAAGAAAGATTTACAGTTCTAGGACGAACTCTGAATTAAACCTAAAGTTTCAATGTGATATTCAGTACAATTCAACAACTTACTGTATTATTTAAGGCCAGATTATAAACAGGATAATTGAGATTGAATGTAATATTAGAAGTTATTTTTGAATTTTAGAGTAAACGTCGTTAAAGTACTGAACTTGAAATTTATTTCCGAGTTATTATTCATCTTTAATAAAAATTTTGGCGAATGATATAAGGTCAATATTTTGAACAAATAAATGATAAAGATTTTAATCATATGCATACTGAGTTTTGTATATTTTACAATAACTAGATACAAGTGGCTTTTTACCTCAAGGTATTGGCAAATAATCGATTAATTTATAAGAAATCAATATATTGTACATAAGATTATAAGATGGCCGTTATGCTACCCTACATTATAACGTCAGAAACTATTAACAATTATTTGACAAATAGTTTAAATATTAAACATTTTTACACAAAAGGGGTACATTGGACTAATATATACACAGTGAATTTTCTACAAACACAAATAATTTTGATATTTTCTTAAATTTGAACCCGTTATAGTAAGCCTGTGACATTTTGGAATGTTCGTTAAATCAGTTCATTCTATGAATATGCAAAAATCGCAAAAAAGCTGATTTTTTTACTGACAACTTATTAGCACGATTTCCAACTGATATCTTCGGATACTTTTTGAAATTCTAATTGGTTCAGGATTTTTTAAGAATGAAAATTTTTGCACAAACCAGCTAATTGTAAAGAATTGATTTGGCAGATTTTCCAAAAAAGGGTGATACTCACGGTTCATCAAATATATTTTACATATTTAAAATCGGTGCAGCCATTCTTGAGAAAACGTCGACGAAAGGCGAAATTTTGCTCATATTTTCTAATTTTGATCTCAAACGATTTAGAATTGCTTGAAATGTCGATAAATCTTACATTAGTAAATCGGATTTTTTGGCAAAATAAACCTTCTTCTATATCACTAAAGTAAATGAAAAGTTATTAATACAATACGATACAAATTACTTGAGATCGATAAGTACGTTGATGTAGTTTTTCTTATCATATTAGTATTTTTCACAAAGTTAGTAGAAGTGTGCTGTTAATATATTTTCATAATTTTATGAATTTTTTGAACTCGGAAAACTTACAAACTACTTATATCACACTTGTGAAATTTTTGCGCGCCCCAAATATATGCTCCGCTTTTTTAATATAAAACGGGGAACAGGAGTGCTCCACAGAATATGAAAACGGCTACTAGCCAACACATTCAAACATACTTGTAGTTCGGTTTCAGTATTCATCTATGTAGGCACATAGATATATAAATATATATATATATATATATATATATATATATATATATATATATATTGCACATATAATATTTCTAAAACGTGTATTTTGTCGTACGCGATTCTGCGATTCCCTACACAGTATAAATGTAATCTAGTGAATAATATAAACCGTCACGTTCCTGAGTTAGTGACAAGTGACAGATTTTTTCTGTAAATATTTTATTTCCTCGCATTTGTGCCGAGACGAATATAGAGTGGATAACGCGTATTGCGATGTTTGTCATGATTAATAAGTTTCGACTAATCCCGGCAACTTTGTCATTTGCATTAATAAAATAATTTAATCTTAACGCTCTTGGTTTAATTTTAATGGTGTTGATGAACACATAATGCAGGATCGTATTTAAGCTGCTTACAGTAAAATGTTGCGGTGTTAATATTGTGATATCATCACTTTAATAGCAACACTATATTATGTCGACGGGCGATTATTACATCAATTTTGCCAAACGTACGGTTGATGAATGGGGCGAATTGATGGCTCTTCGCGTCCGATATATCACAAATAAAAATTATCGAACTCTTGTTTTGGTCAATAGATTTTATTAGATTTGAGCAAGAGATGCTCAAGATTTGATGACATTCTTTTTTCCAAATATTTAAACACTCATCATATTTAATTCAAACTTAGCAGTTAATATATTAACGTATATGACTGTTTTGAATTTCAAACAGTGCAGGATTCCAAAATGGTTTAAAGATATTTGATTTGAAAATTTATTTGATATAAGATCAGTTTTTGAGTTCACGTGTATGTGCTATATATTTATGTGCTGATTATTATTATATTTACTTATTTGTAAAAGCACTATGCGTGCCCAATTTTTTTTTTTATAAATTACAATCTGTCTAAATTGAAAGATATTGAGTAATTAGTTTGACAAATGACATAGAATTTTAAAAGGAAAACCCAGAGGTTCACTTTTTATTAATGTACTAAATTATATCTTACTTAAATATTGGTATAATAAAGAAAAAAAAAACTTAAATATAGACATATAATTATAAACAAAGTACATTACACAGTGTTGTAAAGACTTGCTATCAGTTCGTTTGAATGTTGGTCAATTTTACTCTTAAAGTTAAGGGCACTCTTTTTAATTTCTTCACTAATCGTGAGTGTATCAGTGCCTTGGTGAACCACGTCGGTACATGCCTTGGCGCGGATATTGCTTGCCTGAGTTTTATTTTGGAATCGTTGCATTAATTGTATGTTTAATATATGTTTACAGCACCCCGTAGATGGATGCCATACATCCAAACTGGTTTGAGGAAAACCTTGTATAATTAAATTTTTATTGTACATCGACAGTTTTGATCTATCGTGTTCAATATAATACTAAAATAAATATCAATGCGTGTGTTCTTCTTGGATACTACTGGTAACTCCCTAATTTCTTCAGTTTTCCATGCCGTGGCTATATTGATCAAATTTTTTTATAAGAAATATCTTAAAATATATCGTTGTGCCTGTTCGTTCAGTGCTGCAACGCTCTCGTAGCGAAAGGGTTACATGTATTTTGTACGAATGGCAGAATATGATATAAGTATAGTCAAACTATACAATATGACAAAGATAAGATAGTGTATTATTTCAAATTTAATATATCCAGTTTTTCTAGAGTAGCCTGATCTATTTTAGATTTTTGAAAAATTTTATCAACTTTCCGTAGAGTAAGTTATAGTAATCGCAAAAATATCAAGAATGAAAATTTTTATATATCATTACGTTTCAAATGTTTAACATTTTGGCATACCTTAGAAAAAATTGATATATGTATACAAATTTTCATCGACAAATTCCAAAATTTCAAAAATTCGAAAGTGCCAAAAATTGCAATTCAATTTAATTCAGAGAGAAGAAGAGTCTAATTTAAATGATTCAAAAAAAAATATTTGTATTGACGAAATGAGGATCTGATTAAATTTTTGGAAAGGCAAGTCTGGCTCATAATTAAATTATCAGATATTTTATAAGGATTTTAATAGTAAGTACTTCTGTTTATTTTTTTTATGGATTTTGTACCAATTTTTAACCGTCACTCTGCGACGCAACGCTTATGCGCTTCGATATTTTATCCCTAAAATACTTACGCAGCGCGATTGCTTTAGAAAGAAGTTCAAAAATTTCGAAAATTTTAAAATATAAAAAATATCAACTGTTTCAAAAAAGTCATTTTTTTACAAAAATTCCAAAATTCTAAAAAAATCTATTTTTTTCAAAATTTTCAGAAAAGTTTAAACTATTTTTAATAATATTTTTTAGTACGGCACAAGTTCCTGTAATTTGCATTAAGACACGATGACTGCACCATTAAGTTTGTTCATTTAATTAAAAAAAGCAAATATTCAAAAGACAACCATACCTCGCTTGTGTTATATATTTGTAAATCAATATTTTAAAATTTTTTCTAATCTAACGAGACCTGTTCGGACCATAACTAAATACTGCACTGTCCAACCCGACATGTACGGTACTCTCGGCTAACGGTATATTCCTTATTCACATTTCATACATGGCCGCTGCATGAATATACGAATTAGGCAACGTCAAAGGATTAATGTAGGAACACCCTCGTGTGCCATTCATGGACCACTTTCGCACTGTGAGTAATACGGCAACATTAAAATTCAAGGGTAACGAACATAATAGTGCTCATGTCGTGTATCGCAATGGCACTCTGCTGCCATTTCTCAACAGTGCAGCGTAACGACGCTGCTGCTTGCTGCCGGGCTATGGGATTCTGAATAAGTTGTTTTTTGCGTACTTAGACCACGCTGACATTGCAAAAATACTCGTTTCCCGAGATTTATAAACTGCTTTTGTGTCCCTTCTACGTATCAACGCGGTGCATTATTATTTATCAAGTGCACGAGGCGAGAGACTGGATATATTAAATTTGATATATTAAAATCAGCATTTTCTACATTTTGATTTTTAAAGTCATACTCTCTTATCTTTGTCATATTGTATAGTTTCATTATACCATTATTATATTAGATTAGATCATCGATTAGAGCGTGGGCTAGCAGCAACTAGTCCCGGGTTCGCTGGTTCGATCCCCGCTACCGCCGTAGCCCGACATCAGGCAGCTTTGATGTCAAATTTTCATTTGGGGTTATAGATTACAATATAATTCTAAGTGGAAATCGTCCTTCGTGGACATAGCTGCAACATCCAATCATATGTTAACTATTAGACGTAAGAGCTAATATCAAAAATATCCCACACATAAGAGAATGGTAAATCGATGGATTGCCTCTCATGAAATATATAAGTAGTCATAAGTCCTTAGCCAACAGCTTATATAAGAGTTCTGAAAAAACAACCTTTTCTCTAAGGTAGGTGCTTTCGGAAGGATTGTCACTGTTTAGTTCTACTACTGAACGGACAGGCACAACGATTTATTTTAAGACATTTTTATCATTATCAATAAAAATGTGTTAAAAATTCAAAAATTACGCTTCTAATGAACTATAAATTGTAATAAAAGACTAGAAGTCTCAATACTTGAACTTTTAGTGATCAATCTTGTAACAAAGACAAACACATGTCGTCCAGGGACGACATCCGAACACACAGCAGCACGTGGATGTCGTCTAGGATTAGAGAACCAGTAAATTAGTAATTATAAGTCTATATTAATGAATTATATGACTTTCAACTCGCATCGGCCTATAATGTTTGCACTCCTGGGTAGAAAAATTTCAGGTTAAAAAATCTAACACATTTCATAAATGTTTATATTAGCTGTCTTGACAGTATGAGGATTTGCGAGTGATCTTAAAAAGCCATTATTTGTACCAGGGGCTCATAGATGATTAACATTTTTTATCTAGTTTATCTTAATTTTTAGTAAATTATTATTTTGTTTTCCAAAATATTGATTGACTTATAAGCCTTCATTTGAGGCTCAAAAATTAAATCATTTAAAATTAACGCTTTCATCTTTGAAATAAATTATTTCATTTGTTTTCATCAAATTATCTGGCGCCTCATTATTATCGGCACAGAAAATATGCTAAATAAGACAAAAATTTACGTACCTACTATTATTTCGTATAATGGTAATTATTACTTAATTTCTAATAAAGTATAATATATACTTCAATACATTGTGTAAAAGGATTTTACAATTTTACGATTTCCACAATAAAATATAACACATAGTACATATTAGGATGAATTATTATATGTAATTCAGTTTCAAAACTTTTTCACTAATTCTTTCAGTTAAAACAAAACATATTCACGACTCTTACTTGCACGTGCTATGCACTTAAGGACTGTATTATTTATATGCATTTGTGAAAGAGGAGCATTTTAATTTTCAAGGAAAATTTTTAATATTACTCTTACTAATTGCATGACGTAGGTACAGAACTTAAAAGAAATTTTATGTGAAGAAAGAAATAAAAAATGGCAAGGAGAAATAAGTTGGTGCAAGTAGGATAGATCAATTCACTATATATATATATATATATATATATATATATATATGTATATATATATATATATATATATATGTATATGTATATATATATATATATAATAGTTACTAATAAATGACATTATAATAAGCCAATTTTGCCGAAAGATAGACTAATGTTATAGCAATGCTATATTATGCTGTTTTTTTTTCATATAAAATAGTACTAAAAAACTGTCAAAATGCTATGTATTTGCTATGCAGTTAAGCGTTTCACACATAAAATCTAACTTCTTAAAGTTAGTGCGTTTTCTAGGTTAGGTTGTATATTAAGAACGACTGAGTGCACAGCAATACAAAGCATTTTGAGAGTTTTTAGTACCATTTTATATAAAAAAGCGGCGTAATATCGCGTTGTCATTCATACATTTACATTATTTAAATAATATAAAATAATATTTAATGAAATATAATAAAATTCAGGTATCGTAAACTAATCAACAGTGCTCAAAATTAAAAACAACTAACCGTAAAAAAAACTTCAATACAATGTGGCATTTTATTTCGTTATAGCTACGACGCCTGATTTAAGGCAATGGCTTGTTACGTATCTTTGCCCTTTAATTTAAAATTTCAAAAAATAATTAATAAAAATAAAATTATATGTAAAGAAAGAAAAGAAATAAATTAGTAAAGGGAAATAACAAGATAGTGCAAATCTGATAGATCAAAAATACTTAGCAATTGTTAAAAATTGAAAATGTGGCCGTCTATCTCATGATAGCGACGTTTGGTTATACATCTTTTGTCCTCTACTTTAAGATAGTATAATAATTTACTTATTTCTGATATAATGGTGTTGGTCTTTTTTACTCGCAGACCTTTAAACCCTCCTGTATATATTATAAGTATTCCATTATACTAACTTTACCTAAGTTTGTAATTAAAATTTCATAAGTCAATTACAGTATAATTACTTTCTTATCTTAATTTCCGACGTCGCATTAGATTCGTATCTAATGTCGCACATAAAGAGAGCAGTTACTTCGCACGTATCGTGTCGTGCGTTATGGCATTTGTCCATTACATTCTATTGTGATAGAAGTTCACGGAGTTACGAATGTATATTTCTCGTCTGCCAGTCAGATGTGGTCCTCGAGGGTAAGGCTGAGGTTAAATTAGAGTAGTTACTGCCAAGCTAAGTGTTTTGACCACAACATGGTAAGAGAAAGATACTTGTTGTATGTTACACACTAAACGTACTAACAATAAGAGAATCAGAGAATCACATAAGATACGTTTTGGTAACAGAAATTGATAAAGTTTTATATACTTATATTTATAGAACAAAATCAGCAATTTTTCGTGCTTATTTTAATTATTCTTTTCAGGCAATTAAGTAATCTCACACAAAAATTATACATTACTCTAACATAGGGAGAAGTCCGCGAGTGCCGGACACGTAGGGTTATTTATGAATAAATCAAAAAATATTTTACGAAATGTTCATTATTATATGACTTATGTTAGATAACCAACTTAGAAATCAAAATAAATTAACAAAACCGCAATCTTTCCTAAAAAATAATTAATACTATCAATCAAAATTCAGTATAAAAAAACATGATTTTAAACAGTGGCACCTAGTACCGGACATCTCAAAATAACCTGCATTGATCACATATGTAGCCATCTCCACGCTTAAATAATACGTGTAAATAGAGCGTCTGGTGCTTGATGCCGTCCGGCGTTACGGGACATCCCCGTACTCAAATATACATGTTTACTACAAATATTTATTCTTTTGAGAAAAGCTTGATTATTAATCCATGTCGAAGATTCACCCTACTATCTATTATTTCCTAGGTAGCTATTAACATAATTAAATCGGTTTGTTAGAAAGCAATCATTACTAAATGTGATAAAATAAATCAAAACGTTTATTTGTTACAAAATTTTATTTCTTGAAATATTTAATATAAGCAAAACCACTGCAGACGGATGCAAACAAAACTTGTTTACGTTGGAATTATCCGCGATCATTACAACTGACAGCTTGTAAGGCTTTCGTCACATTTTTCAGTTTTTCAGCAGAAAAATCGAAATGAAATTTTTTTTATCTTTACGTTCTATAGGTTTCTGAACATTTTGGCATACTTTAAAAAAAATGGTTGTATGCGTTTGTATATGTATGTTCGTGTTTGTGTGGATACAAATTTTCGTCGATGATTTTCGGAACCGAGTTGAATAATTAAAAGCTCATTTTTTTATATTGACGAAATGAAGAACTGATTAAACTTCTGGAATGACAGGTTCAGCAGTTTCGAAGATCCAATGAAAAAAGTAAAAAAAGATGCTATTTGGCTGGCTATAATTAGACATATGCACATTGAATTAACAAATATTTTAAGATTTTAATAATAAGTAAAAATTTTGTTCATATTTATTATGGGTTTCGTACCAATGTTCATTCGTTAGACTTCGACATTTCGTCTCTGAAACAACACACACATACAAATATATTAGAGTGGTCCTTAATATAGATATTTTCTAATTTCGTTGCTTCCAGGGTATCAAATTGATACTCTGAAAGTTTCAGCTCTTATTATTAACTTTAAGATAGTCCGCACTCCAACCAAAGTTTCTTGGTTCTTCTCCCTAAGTAAATACTTAATTTATAAAATACATCAAGTTTTTGTAGTAAATTTATTTATGAGCAAATTAATCAAAAACAATATTATTTTCAAAATTTTGATTCAGTTGTCGCTAAGTTACAAAATTCTAAAAAACAAATGGAATTTCACTCATGTTATTTCATACAGAAACTTCGGTTGGAGATGGAAATCATTTTGGCGTTTGAGCAAAAAAACAAATCATTCATAAAGAACCACTTTCATATTTATATATATATATATATATATGTATATATATATATATCTGAATATTTTTTGCAGCATAGAATTTTTTTTATTCCATTAAAGGTTTCGACACTTGATGTGTGTCATTATTCAGTAATCTAATAAACATACCACTTAAATACAAAAGTTGATAAAAAATATAAATATATGAAAAAGGAGAAAATTATATACATACCATATTTTTATTTTTATATATTGATATTTATTATCAATTTTTGTTTTTATGTAATGTTTTTTAGATTAATGAATGATGACACACAGTGTCAAAACGTTGTTGACACACAGTGTTCAATGGAATAAAATAATCAATTTAATCCTTTTTCAATTTGACGATTCGGCTGCAAAAAACGTCAACAAAATTATATATATATATATATATATATATATATATATCTTAAATAATAAAACAAATTATTAGTTAACTAATGCAAGTTTTGCCTAACAAAAATTATCATTAAATATTTATTATAATTTATCATCCTTCCACATATATACTCTTCTTATTTTTAACCCATACTTGAAACACAGTTTACAGCGTGATAGCACGATATCTTACAATTCAAATCCCAATATATCCTCTCCGATAAAAATCGCCCGATATACCATCTAAAAACTATTATTAAGCTGAAGATTCTTCAGCTTTGTCCGCCTCGAACTTTTCCACTGCGCGGTCATATCACCTCAGCCTTAGGGCGACTTTCTGAGCCCGAGGGAGCACCCTGCGTGGCTGTTGCACCCCGTCATGTTCCGTTCGTCTGTGTGGAAATGTCCTTTATCCTCGCCACACTCCTCGCCTGATCGCGTTAGCAACCGGCGCGATCGGGTGCGTCCTTTGAACTCGTGTTGCCATGTTACAGGAAGAACGAAAATTCGGCATCGTATCGCTTCGTCTCGTGATCATCAGATCCTAAGCTCGCGAAATTGTCGACAACTAGACGCGACCCCAAAATTAACACTACCTCGGGATGGGTAATGTGTGGGTAAAGATATTTTGTTGTGAGTGTATCTCATTTCTTGGGCTTAAGGAAAGCGTTACTATATGTACCTTCAGTAAGGATATAAATATTACAAGTTACAAATAGTGATGAATACTGAGGTTTTGCATTGTTTTTACATTAGTTTCACAATTCACCACTTTATCGAAATTCACAATCACATACAAAATCTTTTTTTTTTATTTTAATATTTAGAGTGCATCTAAAATAATATCAAATGCAAATAATTGATTTAATCATATTAGGTATTATAATTATAATATATTAAAATTGCATGCAAAAGTCCATGCACATTAACTCTGGCAAAACTAGTGGGGTGTACGGCACCGTGCCCTAAGGCAAATTGCTGGAACTTTCCGTACCGTAACGAAATGTTCGAAAAATATTTAATGTTTTCAAATAGATTATTATAAATATTGTAACATTGTCTAATATTTATAAGAATTATATAAACTGAAGTGCAAAGCTGAAATTATTTGTTTAAAGTATATTAGAACTTTAGTCAGAATTAAAAATAAAATCTGAATCATTTTCGATATACAAAAAAATTTTTTTTTTCCAAAATCAATTATTTTGTTAAAACAAGCAGAAAGTTTTTTGAATCATTTAAATCAGACGCTTAGTTCTCTCAAAAACTGCTATTTTTTGCACTTTTAGTTCTGTATCTTCAAAATGACTGGGCATGCCTTTGTCAAAAACTAATAACCACTTCTCCCAATAATTACTAATTGAATGTTCTTTAGATAATTTAAATTGGATGCTTCGTTCTCCCAAAAACTCGATTTCTATTTTCTGCACTTTTTGCTCTTTATCTCCGTAACTGCTAGTAATCTTTATCGCCGTAATCTTGCCGAAAACTAATCAGCACATCTCCCTATCAATAGGAATCGAATGTTTTTTGAACCATTCAAATCGGTTGATCCGTACGCCCGAAAACGTGGACGAAAAATTGTATCCATACATACATACACACACACATTCATTTTTTCTGAGGTATGCCAAAACGTTCAGAAACCTCCAATGCGAGATGTGCAAAAATTTTCAATTTCGATTTTTTGACTATTACAATAATTACCCTTCGGGAAGTTAACAATAAATAATAATTTAATAAATGTGCAAACAAAAATACATATTTAAAAACAGATATTTATTTAAAGTTTTTTTCTTAAACTTCAATGAAATTTTTTATAAAATACTAATACATAAAATGTTGTTCAATCAATCAATAATTATAATATTGTAAATAGGTCTAGGTCAAAATATAGATTAACTAAATGATTTAAAATAAATCAAACATTTTGTTTTGACAGTGTTTAATTTTATGTCAAATTACGGTGTTAACAGTCGAACTATTTCGATTTTGAGATAGGGTCCAAAGGAGAACGATGAAAAGTATGTCTATTCAAATAAGGTTTTATTATTGCATTGAATCAGCGCCCTACATTAACATTATTGCTTTTAAAGAGTCAAAAGTAAGTTTGATATTTTTAATAACAACTGTTATTTCTATATAGATAGATCACTTTATTATTTTGCTTTAAGTTAATTACAAGCAATAAGTTTTGTTCTGTGTGACTTGTGAAATGTATTTTTTATCCTTTTCTCGTGAAATTTAAACAGATAAAAAAAATCTTAACTACAACAACATACAAAAACGAAAGAGAAAATTCAGTACAAGAATACAAAAGATTTCACAAAGATTTTTTGTTAAAAATGTTTAAAAAATGGTTTTATTAAATATTGCTGTATATTGTATTCAGAATCTTTGTTTAAAATATTATGTGGTGTTGTGTTACATATTTCTGACAATAAGAGTTGTAATAAACCATTTTGGTGTTTATAGCGACTGTTTAACATATTTTTATGCATTTTTGTACGATTTAATTTTATGACTGATTCATAGTACAATTTATGGACAGTACTTCAGTATTTCCTCGCAGACAAATGTTCAAATTATTAATTAATTTACTTTTTCTCCCAGCTAATTTTAAATTAACAAAATTATTGCTAATTAAAAAAAAGTGGCACAACCGTACCCAGTCTTCCCTTCTATATTATCTCAAGATCATTTTGAATAAGATCATTACTTTATATTTCAGTTTATACAAACTGTCAATTTAATGTTTAAACACACATTACAGCACTCTCAATACACATTTCTTCTTTCTCAAGTATTATAATATATGGCATCAATCATTTTTTTCATTTTTTCTCCAATAAATAAATTATTATCAGGGTATTTTCACAATTGCGGTATCAGCAGTATTCAAAGTAATTGTCACAAAATGTCATCAACCTTTTGCGCTCGTGGTGTTGAAAATAAATCATTGTGTGAACGTTGGGGTGCGTTAAATTAATTCGTGATGAAATGTATAATGCATAAGATTATACATTGGAATACTCATGGAATACATTATTCGGTATTATTATTTCAATTGCGGAGACTTTGTGCGTATTATTGCATTGCGCTGTGTCTGGATTTCCAACGCTGAATTAATATTTGGCGAGGTCATGTTCAATTCTAGGACATTTTATCTGCTATATGGTGTGACAAATATTTGAATTGCTACCATGAATGTTAAATAGAAAAGTACGAGATTGTGGTTTCAGTTTTTATCATTTTTGCCATAATTATATAGAAAATAGTTGTGATAGAGATTACTTGAATACCAAGTACAGTAGAAATTTATTAGTCCGTCTGATTTGAATAATTCGAAAAACATTTTACTTGTATTAACAAGATGAAGAACTGATCAAATTTTCATGAAGGCAGGTCTAACGGTTTTGGAGATCTAGTAAAAAAAGTAAAATAAAATACCATTTTGCCGTCAAAAATGATCATTAGATTTCAACAATAAGTATAAATTTTGTTTACATTCCTATGGGTTCCGTACCAATGTTTATTCGTTAGACGGCGACGCGGCGCGGCGCTTACGCGCTTCAATGTTTCATTTCTATGCAGTTAAAGCAGAACGATTGCTTTGAAAAAAAGTTGAGAATTTCCAAAATATTTTAAAATATTTCAAAAAGTAAATTTTTGTCAAAAATTTATAGTTTCTCAAAAATCTAATTTTTTCAGAGTAATTTTTTTTCAAAAATGTTAATCTTTTAAAAAAAAAAAAATTTTTGGTAAGGGAAGTTCCAGCAATTTGCCTTAAGGCACGATGCCATGCGCCTCACTAGTTTGTTGTGATATAATTGGTTTAGTTTTCAGAAAATAAGTGCTCAAAGTAAAATTGTACCTTTGTGTCCCGCCCTAACCTATGCATAAACCGTTTTATATCGTTCCTGCTAGTTTTAATTATGCCTAATATTGATGAAATTATAATTTATGATCTTAACAAGTATCTATAGTTTGTTACAAATTTTAATTAGTAACATAAATTACAATCAAGAATTTAACTGCCGGATCATGGAATGCATGTTTGGCACTGTATTAAAGCGCGTGGTTTGCCGGACAATGAATTACTTGTATCCTATTATGTGTTATGTCCGTGCGGTAACTACGTAGAAGCGCGAATGTCCGTACTAGGGTTTATACAAAAACCGACATTTCAGAAAACCGGTTTCCGAATTTTAATTTTACTAAAAAACCGGTTTTAACCGGTTTTCGAATTTTACATATAAAATAAATTTTTGCTCGAATATTGTGTAATTTATCCGCAAATTTAGAGTAATTTAGAGCAGTATTTGACTGAATTTATTTATTGTTCAATTTTATAGATACTAAGCAAAATTATTTTAATTTTATTTAGTAGAACAAAAAAACAATAGTTTGTTTTGATTAAATAACTTTGAAAATAATTATTCGTTATTCATGCATCATTTTCACATATAAGAATGAAAATAGTTTTATGATAATGAAAGGAAAGTTTTCGAATAAATAAAAATAATGCATTTTTAAATAAAAAAATGCATCAATTTAAAAAAAAATTAGATACATGTTGATACATACTTGTTAATATCAATTTTAGTTTTAAAAATAATTAAGTTAAACTCTGGTATTGTCTGTTTCGATCAATTTTAATTAATTAATTTCAAACATTTTAATTGTTTTTTTGTTTAATAAAATATGATTTCAAAAAACTGAGAACGTGTATCAAATTGCTACTTAGACATGACCTTTATTGTTTCTAACAAAATTTTCTGAAATAGAAAATACTCTCATACTTGCGACGAAACCAGGCTTAATTGTTTTTAAAGCTTGATATAATAATTCTAAGTTTTTTGTTCTTTAATTTGTGGCTTCTAGGGTTTAAAACTCTTTTTTTAATTTGAGTAGAGGAAGTTACTTCTTCTAGAAGAAATCACACTGATTTAAATTAATATATACACTAGTATAAAAATCTAAATTAATATATACAAAACCATTCTGGGAACAATTGTAGACTGATAAGATACTAAATGCTATTGAACCGATATGATTTCAAGTATGAAAACGCTTTCATCTATCTTTAATATTTGGCTATATTTGTCATTTTCCACTTATGCAGTAAAAACCGGTTTTTAAAACCGGTTTTTGAAAACCGACAAACCCTAGTCCGTACGGTACATGTGTTGTGTCTACAAATAGACTACACAGAAGAATGCAGCCACCGGTGGCGCATATACACACGGTGTTGTTGCTAATAAAACGTTTCACTTTCGTTGGGGAGGCGCGCATCGCGTCCACCGTCACCGACCATAAACATCGGGCCCATTTAAGGGTTGTTTTCTCGGCGGACTATACGGAATTGAAGCGTTATAGTAAGATATATACGCGGCCATCCTACCTTCCACCCCCACCAGGCAGGATTGAGCAGAAACATTACATAACGACCCGCCGCTCCTGTGTACTAATCTAAAGCTCTACGTCGTTACGATCCCGCGTAGAGGGGCGCCTGCGCTCTACGCCTCTACGGTCGCTCACAGCATCAACTCCGGATGATGTTTTGGCGTATTGTGAGATCCTTGCCCGGGCCACGCGCGCCTCGGCGCTCTTCCGCTCAACGGCGTTTGGCGCTTTCCGCCGTTTGTCACCGCAGTCAAGGGTGCGGTCGATGAAATCAAATAAATTTCAAAATTTTGATAAAAATAAAATAAAATTTGCTTTAAAATATTTGCCAATATTAGTACAAGTGTAATAGTGAGCGTGGTGCAGTAGTAGTAATTGGATTGAAACGAGCGCGCGATTCATTTTGCATGAAGTTGTTTTTGAAAACAAGTGTCTTATTCGTAAAATTATTATTGTTTGTATTCATGGAAGGGGTAAGTATATTTTGTATTATATATATTATTATAAATTTGTAATTGTATAGATTTGTTTTTATTTTTGTAGTTATATTGTATCAAAGTTATGTAGTCAATATTTTATTATCTGTACGTAACAGCTAATCATTGGATTGGGTTTTTATTTAGACGTTTTAAGTACTTCAAAAAATTTGCTGATATTTATTCCATAACCGAAGTTATTAAAAAAAATTATATCTTTTAGTTTAGCTCTTTAATTTTTGTTATAATGTGCATGCAACTTTGTAGATAATACTGTTGATACACATGCTTAACGTGTGAGTAAAAATATTTTTTCAAGTTTGTAATAAGTATCATCAATGTAATGTAAAACAGTATTTACATCATATTTTAGACATTTTTCAGTATCAAATAATATGTCCATGTTCATCACCATAAATCTTTTTTATTTATTTATGAATGTTATTTTTAGACGTGCGGTAATCTCATTCTCTGCATTCTGTGATCAAAGTGAGCATTCTTCTTACATGCCACCTCTAATCCGCATCCAATATGAAAAGATCAAAATAATATAAAGAATAGAATATTTTTTACATACATGTGTGTATGTATATTGGCTACAACTACAGAGAGAAGTATAATAATAGCATTTGGAGGATTGAATGCGCGCAAGATTAATGATATGTTTTTGGGTGAATAACCAAACATCACTAAAGTTTTGTGAGTGTGCGTACGCGCCGTTAGAAGAAAACCGAACTCTTATATTTTGCCGCCGCATCCCCTACCGAACGCAAAACCTTTCTAGGAGTTGTAACAGGGTAAGATAAATTACTTTATGTATATCACTATTGTTAGATAATGCTTTCAATTAATTACACAAAATATGGTATAATATTTTGTTTAGTTAAATTTTACAAGATTCGAATTATTTTATTTATTTTTTTCAAAAGAATCAGAACAACAACATTCTATAAGCTAAATAGAAATTTAAATTGTTTGCATATCTTCACGTTTCAAAATTTTCTGAACATTTTGGCATACCTTACAAGAAATTGTACGCGCGCGTGCTAGTGTGTGTGTATGTTTGGATACCATTTTTCGTCTATGATTTCGAGAGCACGTATCACCCGGTTGGAATAATTCAAAATGTACGATTCGTATTGGCAGGGAGACGTGCTGATTAGTTTTTGGCAAAGGCAGGTCCAGCCGTTTCAAAAATACGGGATAAAGTTAGCCAAAAATTGCAATTTAGTTTTTAAAAAAAACGGAGCGTCCGATTTGAATGATTGAAAAATCATTTTATTTGTATTGATAAAAAACTGATTAAATTTTTGGAAAGGCTGATCCGCGTTTTTGTAGATGCAATAAAAAAATAAAAAAAAAGCAATTTGGCGGTCAAAAATAATCATTAGGGCCATATGCACATCAAATTATCACATGGTTTATAAATGTTTTAACAATGAGTAAATTTAGTTTACATTCTTATAGGGACATCCTCTATTAAGATTTATAATGTTTAACTTAACTGTTAGACTCCGAAGCAGCGCTTGCGCGCTTCGATATTTTCTCACTAAAGCAACTACGCAGCGTGATCGCTTGAACAAAAATTCGAAATTTTCAAAAAGTTCAAATCTATCAAAAAAAATATTTAAACTAAAAAAATTTTAGTTTAAATTTTAAAAAATATTAAATAACGGTACGAAAAGTTACAGCAATCTTCCATAAGACACACAATGCCATGCACTAGTTCTATCTTATTTGATTCAACGAAAAACCAAAACATAATTATAAAAATATAATTAAATCATTATTATTAAATTTAAAAATGTCATTTATATTTACAATCATAAATCTCTGGCTAAAATTTATTTATCTTCTTCATTACTCATATACTTTTTTCTTTGCAGAAACGCAAGTCATAAAGGAAGCGCTGGTCACAGTCGACCAGATACAAATACAATAATGAATAATAAATAAAAAGTTATATTGTGGATGACAACTTACAATCAATTAAACAGTCAAAACGGTGTGTTGACATACAACGCACATTAGTGTCGTAAGTGATTAATAGGTATTGGTTCAAATTTAAACTGAGGCATTTATAAACGAATTCATTTTATTTGTTATCATAAAAAGTGGTAATATGCTCATGCAACTTCAATAAGAATTTAGCAAAGATATAAAAAAAATTATAATTTGCGTGAAATTGTTAACCTGTGCTGATCATGCTTGCTTTCCATATTTGGCAACAAAATGTGCTTTATTCAACGTTCATTAAATCTGATTAAATTAAAAAAGACAAATATTTTAGCTATGAAATCAACAGCATTTTTTGGTCATGAAACTAAATTGCCATTTTTAGGACTTGTTGCCCTCTATCTGCGATAGGGCTGGTGATGCTTTTGCCAAAAACTAATAAACATCAGAATGTTTTTTTTGAATCATTCTAATCGGTTGTCATCAAAAATCGTCAACTAAATACACACACACAATCATATTTGAAAAATCTTTAAATGTAAAGATATACAAAAATAATTCAATTTTTTGCGATTACTGTAACTTCTATCCTATAGAAAGTTAAAAAAGACAAATATTCTAGCTATAAAATCAACAGCACTCTTCGGTAATGATTTTGAGTAAAGAATTCATTTTATTCCAATTAATTACAGTAATATCGCAAATAAATGAATATACAGATAGAAAAATTCAATTCAGTATATTCGAGAATATAGGATTTACTTTTTATAATATTTGTCAAATTTGTCACCAGTATTTGAATTAATTGTTTTGGTATTTATATTATTGGTATTTAGTTTATTAGAAAGTTAACATATGTTAAATGTATTTAAATTACAATCTGTCCTAATGAAAGTAGGTACAATTAGTAATTAACAAATAATAATTTACAGAATTTATTTCTGCAAGGTTACCTAGTAGTAGGTCTTTTTGTAGTGGGCAATTTGCGATTAAAAATTAATTCTATTACAATTTGCGATTAAAAATTACTACTTTAAATATTAACACATATAATTATATAAATAATAGTATATAAACACATGCATTTATAAACGGACTAAAATTGTTTGAAAGAAAAGATCTTCTACGTGTATCATGCAATTAAATCAAACATAAGTATTAGTTTTTGTTGAAATTCTTTTAATGCGAATCACAATTTAATGCATTTTATTTAAAGGAATATTTATATGTTCCTACATGCATAAATAACGATTATATATATATTTAAAACTGACAATTTTAAATTGAAAATTTACACGCGTGATGCGATTTTATATTATTATAAATATGACAACACTCAATATGTTCCTACATCTAGTTTTTTTTATTAAAATCCGCAAATTTAATTTTATATTTAAATCGATAGTAAAAAAACTGCATTTTTTCAAAAAAAAAAGTTAATTATCAATTTAACTGTAATGATAAGTCAGCTAAATGCTTATGAATATACATATGTATTTTTTTTTATTAATTACTTGATAATCTGAAATATTTCTTGCTTTTGCAGGTATTCGAAAAGGAATTTACTGAGAAAGATTAATCTGCATAAGATAATAATGGAATATATCAAAATAAAGAGACTAACAATTTTTGGATCTAGATTGACAACTGTTATCATCTATATAATATAGTCAATTATATTCAAGAGACAGATTATTTATGTGCAATTTTAATTTTAATTTGTTTTATTGTAGGCTATACATCTGAAAAATAATTTAATTTTCCTGAAGTCAAAAATAAAGATAAGTAATGGATTGGACAAAAATACTACATCTGCAAAATTATTCTTCTTTGAACAATTCCTCAAATTGTTTATAACCAGTATGATGGATGATAACTGAAGCAGAAAATTGATGTGAATAAGTTCGATTACAATTTACTAGCATTGCTAGTTAGTATATATTTTCTATAATATGGCACATCCGTGATCTACCCTGTAGATCCGGGCTTTTGTAGAAACGAAGTATCAGAAGCTCGTCTCTACAGGTATCTTACGGGTGGAAGACCTCGCAGCATGCGGTAAAAAATGAACTAAAAGCAAAGAGAAAAGAGATAAACGAGCATTCCAGAATGAAGAAAAAATCTGTAGAAAATGTACCCACATAACTGTATAATTTCAAGATTTAATCTAAGGTTTCTTCAAAATTGGGAGGATGTACGACTGACGCGATCATAGTTTTTAGTTCTTCAGATTATATGTGTAAAGCCTTCAGAATTTATTTTAAATTTTAATTTCATAGTGAGAGAAAGTTTATGCTATTTGAACAAAAAATGTTGATATAAAATAAGTATACTTTGTAAAGGAAAATAGCTATTTCTTTAATATTCTTAAAAGAAAAAAGCTATTGTATAAATTAAGCTTTATTTTGGAGAAAGTGTTTTTATTGCAGCTAAAAGCTCATATCACATACACACATAGTGCATAATAAAATGATCATGCACTATGTTCAATCAAGATTACAGTCTACAGAATTAATTTATATACTTATCATAAATTTTATATTTATAAATTTAGCCTTTCTTTTACTTTATATCATATGTTCTATCCTAAGTTTTATATATTAAGATATCTTCGAAGTCAAATATCTTTAGTTTTTATTTTCTTATTTCTATTTTAGTCGAAGTAATATTTTTTGTTTTTGGCTTGTAATAAATATCAATAAACTGGTTATTATATTTTTGTATTCGTACTACAAGCTTTAATACAATGGAAAGTTAATAATATTACTCCTTAAACTATGTTACACACGTTGGTACATATTTCATACAGTAAATTTTTTGCTCATAAATAAGTTTTAAGAAATATTATGTATTTACATACATTACATAATTGATTTTTATATATCAAAGATTTAACAATACATTTATAATTTAATTTTTTTCACTATTTCATATCAATAAAAAAATATTCTATTTTTTTCATATTTTATTTTTTTTTGTTTTTTATATTTTTCATAATATAAACGTGCAATAATACTTGTATTTTGATATAAATGAATAAATTAATATGTACATTTTGTTGTTTAATTTTATGTTAATAAGTAAATTTAGAAGCAATACATATTCATGATAAAAATTATTGTACATGAATAAGCATGCTTCATAAATGGAAATTTCAAACATAATTTATCTTATTTATGTTATCTTTAATATTGGAAAATTCTCTATTCTTTTCAAATATTCAAAATTATGCCAGATATTTAATTCTCTCCTTCTTAGTATTTGCTACATATATAATTGCATTTAAATGCATTTGTAGAGTAATTTCAGTAAAATTTCACCACCTATTAATAAATTATCTATCAATGTTATAAATTGCAATCATAGATAAATACATATTTATTTATAAAGTCTATCAATGCAGGCAATCTGTTAATAAGTTTTATAATATAATTTTAATTTATGTGCTACTCTATTTTTTCAGATTGAAGCTAACTCTAATTTTTTAAATTAAAAAATAAATTATAATTACAAAAATTATTATTCTATAATTTTCTATATCTCATACTAAACTTATTGTGAATTTTTGGAATCTAATTATAACATCACATTAATTTAATTAAAATTTCTCATACCTCTACAGTATTTTTAATTTTGACTATATTTGTTTGTTGCTGTTAACGCAATTCTCAGTTACTAAAATATGAAGTCTCAATATAAAGTTTAAGTAATCTCATAGACATTTTATAAAAATTTATTAAATACCATTGTTATTAAATAACAATTTATGTATATATATATATATATATATATATATATATATATATATCTTACCAAATTAGAATATCAGTTTCATATAAATAAAATAATACGATACATACTCGTAGCACAAATAATGATTTACAAAGGAAAACGTGGTAAATGTAATTATAAAGCTTTTTTGGAAAATTTAATTTTTGGTACGGGAAGTTCTAGCAATTTGCCTCAAGACACGATGCTATGCACCACTAGTTTTGTTTTTCATTTTTAACATTACTTCTCCAAAAATTTTCAGTGTATATGCTAAATCAATTAATTCCTAAATGTTTTATGCTTCAAGACGATCATATATATATATATATATATATATATATATATATATATATATATATGTATATATATATATATGTATGTATATA
>NW_020538040.1:152838080-152879579 GCF_003426905.1 Ctenocephalides felis
TTCTGTTATATTTTCTAATCATATATAATACTTGATTTTATTAATACTGAACTGCCTCCGTATCCACTTACGTCATATGGACACTTCGTCCAAATTTAGTATGCAATATGAATTTTTGGTAAAATCCAACTTTGATTATCAGATACTATTGAGAAGCTCTGTTACGTTTGTATTTTTTTTAGTTATTAAGCCAAACTGTTATTAAAATTCTACTTTATATAATAACAAAGTACTTTCATCTACCCTTTCTCCCTTATATCGCTTCATGTATCGCACCCATAGAAGCAAAGGTATTGATTACCTATCGAAAAAACATACCTATAGTTTTCTATTTGTTAATTAAAACCTAAGTTAATCGTTGTGGATGATCATGGGTTTGATAATCAATTTTATGACTCGCAATTTGTTTTTTGCTAACTTTTATTTGAAATGATAATCATTTTTTAATTCGTTATTTATGACTTTTGTTGCACTTGCGTGTTGTGCTTCGAATATATTTGATTTATAAATCATAATTTTTCCTGAGGAATTCTATGTAAAATAGTTCTTCATTTATGCTTACGTAAATAGATTTTCATTTTCAATAGTGATACATGATCTTTAGATGTAATATTTTTCACAAATGATTTGTTTCAATTGCTAATATCCAATAATTAGAGTAATATCTACAGTAATCTTGCATCGCATTAATTATGCAAACGAAAATTGTGTTAATGGGAAACGTAGTAAATACTCAAATGTTCTTAGATTTTACATAAAATCTATAGAAGCAATATAAATTAAAAAATTTTAATGAGATAGTATAGTTTTCATTAATATTAATTTTACAATAAATTACATTGAATAATATATTAAAATTTTCAATTGCATTTTGAAATGATTTGCCTGGAGTTATCACTTTTATTTCTATATTTACTCCTATATATTTTATTGAAACATAAAATTCTTTAAATGTATTTAAATATATATATATATATATATATATGTGTGTGTGTGTGTGTGTGCGTGAGTGTAAACGTATCTGCATCAATCAGAAACGTAGCCTCAAAAACCGAGAAGAAAACTATCCGGAGATTTTTGAAATGTTGTGTAGGAGAAGTTTGGAGAATGTTAAAAGGAATGTAAATAGGCAAGCTTATTTTATACAATTGGAAAACAAAAAGGAAACTGAATTGAACCCATTTAGCAATAATCAGAGACGTGGCTTCAAAAAACGGAAGAAAAACTATCTGGAGAATTTTGAAATATGTGCCCTTGGATAATTTTGAAGAATGTTAAATGACCGACAATAGGGAAATTTACTTCATACTATCGTAATACAAAAAGGAAACAGAATTAAATCCATTTTGCATTCAGAAATTCATTCAGTAACGTGGCCTAACAAAGAAAAAAAATATCTGGTGAATTTTGAAAAATAGTAAACTGTCAATAAGCAAGTTTACTTCGTAAAATCGTAAAACAAAAAACTGTATTAGACCCATGAAAAATGTTATAGGAATTATTCATAGAATCGTGAATCTAATATGATACTGTATTTGACCCATATTGCATTAATCAGAAACGTGACCAAAAAAGGAAAAAAAAACTATTATAATAGTTTTCTTTCTTTAATCAGTTAATAGAAGAATATTAAAGCGAGGTATTGGAGGAGTTTGAAGAATATTATATGGACAGTCGATAGGGAGGTTCACTTGGGTCTATATTGAGACTCCAAGATAAGACAAAAAATAATAATAAAAGTAAAGGGAATAGAATACTCTAAATTGTAAGGTTTAAACACGATATTAAGTGGCCTGCAAATAAAAATGTGAATAAGGGTGAAATAATTTTGTGTTTCACACCGTAAGCATATATATATATATATATATATATATATATATATATATATATGTATATATTATATATATATATATATATATATATATATATATATATTCCTTAACCATTCAAATCGTTGAAACATTCCTGCGTCCCAGCCGGGCCCATTCGCTTTCAAATCCAATTTCAAAAACATTCCTTTAATACAAAATGATATAACGTCAGATTCACTCAACTAAAGACGGCGCCGTTTGCAAAAAGCCCGTTTTTGCTTCCATAAAATATGAGTAGGATCCTTTCGCGCAGTGTTCGACTTGGGATGTCTCTCGAAAAACGTAATTCGCGAACTTTCAGATGTTATTATAAACTGATAAAACGCATGACAGCGGACAATCTTTGCCTAGTTGAGAGGACTGACTGACGTTTATAAATGATCGCAATTATTTATCTGCGCGATCAGCTGCTGTACAATACAGGGTAATGAGTTTGTAACTAAATTAAAAGGGCTGCCTAGAGCCCCGAGTCGCGATCGATAGCGCGTTATCGTTCGCGAAACGCGTCTCAGCCTTCTGACGGCTTTCATAAAAGTTTCGAGTAAAAACTTACTCACAGACCTCATTTATTACGCCACGTCAATATCGGATGGAATACGCAATGAGGGCGCCGAAATACAAATGCTGGCTGGTATTCGAAGACGAAAAGCTGTTGCTGATTATTTATAATGATCTATTTTAATAACAGTCTGAATAATTCCACTTTTATAAATAACTTTTTTTTATCAATCAAAACTTTATTAAAGTTTTACAAATAACTAAGCCAAAATATTAACCCTTACGGGACGGGAATTGGCACATTCGTTAATGTTATTCCACTCTTCATTTAATTTGTCGACTTCTTCTTCTTTTTGTTGGTTGGATAATGTCATCATCACATTCATTACTATCTTCGGTGCGAATAGTTCTTTCTGTATGAAAAATTTGTCTGTAGGAATGTCTATTTGAAACTCATCCTCACTACTGCTTAATTCACAAAATTTAGCAGCCATATTTAAAAGCGCTCGGTGGTATCAAATATTAAAAAAGACTATATAGCAAATAAAAAGGCTTAAACTACTACTGAATTAACTTAAAATTATTTTTAAAACACAACACTGTTTATCACTGCTATATGTAATTTATTCAACGTTTCGATGCAAACTGAGTCATTGTTTATAAAATAGCCTGTGTCTCACAGAGTATGTTTGTCCACTCAGGTGGTCAGCCGTCCCCAAAGTGTTAAGTTAATTTATTTTAATTGCCAACAATGATAAGATAAACCTGCTTTTCCAGTCCTTGCAGGGTACGATAGTGATAGTTGCTATAACAGCTAAACAATACTGATTTTGACATAAGGTCTAAAGGGAGAAGACGTAGTATGTTTGTTTGAACATGTTTCCAACATTGCATTCAGTCTGTGCCACACATTGACATGACCTGTAAGACCGTATTGCTTTTACAGAATAGAAATATAAAGTTTCTTGGTACGCTTTCTTTTGTACTGATATATCATTTTGTTTGTTGCTGCAAGTTGAACATTAGTAATTAATTACCAGCAGTTAGTGTTTGCGTAGATAATTTAGCTTAGCTATAAAGATGATTCGTTTTCAAAAGTATACGTTGGGTACGGTTGTGACATGTGATTGCTGATCTTGTCGTTTTCGGGTGAAGATTGAATGGATAAAAAAATCTAACTTAACTAACAATAAGACAACATACGAAAGTGAAAAGGTAAATAATATAAAATACATGATAAAAAATAAACTGGACAAATGTAAATAAAAGAGATAATAATAAAAAAAAACTTTGTTTAAAAAATTATGTTTTGTTACATATTGTTAAATTATATTGTTATATTTTTGTACTCAGTAGTTTATTTTGCGCAACTCTTAATTATTACTTTATTAGTATGATATTAGATTTTTTGCACTTTTTCAAAACGAACCTGAACTTAACTGCATCACAGAATTCAAGTATTTATCATATCCTTATTTAACAATTGTATTTCCAGTTATTATTTGCTTGTATCTCTTTCATTATTAAATTTCCTAAATTTTAAATTTCAAATATCTCTTCTTTAAAGTGCATTTTATAAGGCTCAATATGCGTTCTATAATTTTGATTCAGTTTTTGGGTGTAATTTACTTACTGGCTTTAGTATAGTTACTAGATATCATTAACTTGTATTTCAATAATAGTTTATTTTTTGACTCTCAGGATTATATTTAGCTGAAATGTTCTACCTATGTTTCGTATGCTTCAGTTTAAATATTTCATATAAATATTCTCAAATTTTTCAGAACAAGGCAGTGTGCCTTCTAAATTTAGTGCATGGTTTTGAAATGAAGCAACTTTTTAGGAGGTTTATGGTTTATAAAGTTTAAGCCATAATTGCTATGATCGTATTTTTTTAAATTAAAAGTGTTTCTATTCAATATCTATTGTTGAATTGGTTATTGTATTTACACATGTTCAATTGATAAATCTATTTTCTAATGATATGCGTTGGTCAGACCTGCTTTCTATTGTGTGCTATTGCTCATTATAATTGTATTTAATAACTTAATGCATTATTGCTTTTGGTTCATATTGAATAATGTTATGTTTGCCCATAAAATTATACTCACATTACACTAATGCTCTTTGTCGATACGTATAGCGACAAAAAATAATTAATAGGCGATGAAAATTTTCAATGAAATGTATTATTATTTTAATTTATTCTATCATCATTATTATTTGTGGTGCTTTCCTGGAAGGTAGATACTAGATCAACGTATACAAGTTACCCGTTTCTCATCTCTTGAATAGGGTATAGCGGGGCTTGACGATCCTCGGGTATGAAGATCCACCAACGATAACTAAAAAACAAGTAAAGTTTAAACAACAATATTTGAAAGTAGAGTGAAAATGATGTATAACCAGCCATCACTTTGATTCTTAAGACGTTTCTATCGGGAAATAAACTGCAATGTTTGAAAATCCATAACAAATGTTTTTTTTCCTTATTGGTTTTTTGTGTTGTTAGCACTGCTGTTTAGTTATTTGAGACCTTAATATAATTATTAGGTGTATACACACTTTCGGCGGATAGGATTTCGGGCTAACTTGTACCCGTAGCGGGGTTTTTACAACGGTGCGAATGCGTAAGCGTGGTATGAAAGCACAGTCTTTTACTTACAATACTTACTGCCTAAACTCATACGCAGTAGTAAATAATATAATATTAAGTTATTATGAGGTAAAACTATCAACACTGAAGGTAAAATATTTGCAAATAAAGTTGAATATTATTACGCAATGATACATATGTTTAGGCAATGAAATGAAAAATGTAATTAATTCTAAAAATTTAAAACAAAATACACAGAAAAAATTTCTATACGTTTTCTTACGTAATTACTCACAAGTTTAGTCTCTGAAATAAAAAAATGAATTTAATCATAAAAATCAATTAATCAAAATACAAAGAAAAGTTTGCTATAGGTAGGTTTTTTACACGATTATACACTACACATTTTTACGCAATAAGTTTAGAATTGTAGAAATCATTTGGACTATTCTTTTTGAAGCATTGCAACAAAACTTCTTGGCGTCTTCTAAATATTGTCTCTCCTCTTTTAAGTTTCAAATTTTTAAATTCTTCAGGAAGGCCCTTGTTTGTTCTTATAGTCCCACAAATCCTAGTTTTATTTTGTAGTAATAATAAACTTGTATTTACACTATTATAAAAATTGTCCATGTATACATGATGCCACAAATTTAAAAAAGGTTCTAATATATCTAATATAGTTCTCTGTAAACTATTGCCATTTTCATAGTAAATTTTTAAATTGCATATGTAGCCTGACTTTGCTTCGCAAGCCATTCTAATCAGAATACTATATTTTACTATTTTTTCTTAAATGCTTGTTTTAAATATGATAAATATTTTTAATTAAATTTTAAATATAAATTTGAAGATTTATTTAGGTAATAGGAAGTAACAGGTTATTAAAGACATTTAATTCCATTGAATTCTTTCAAATAAAAGAAATTGGATAATAAAATACGATATCATACATTTTCAAATTACCTCTAATCCAAGCACAATTGAAAAACATTGCGAAAATTCGTCATTCAACAGTAAATTAATGAATTAGTTTTATTACTCGCCGGATACTGTATTTGATAAAATTACCTGTTGCCAGGTACGTAAATTAGACAAAGTAATTCCATTCTCCAATCATGTATAAAGTACCTTTATCACTTATAATCATACTATATACAATCTAGAGTTTTACGTTGAAAATTCGATTGTTTTTAATATTATACGAAATTAATTTTTATGGTGTATAAATTAGTGACAAACCTAATAGTTAATTACATGAATAATAATATGATTTTATAAGCTACGTTCGATTGCTTGTAAAAATGTAATAGCTTATTTTTAACATTGTTTTTGAAAATTAAATTATATGAATTATCGAAACGCAATAAATACAAAGATAGCAAAATATATAAATGGTAATATAGTATTAAAAGAAATAGTTTGTTTACCAAAAATGCTGACGTAAAACATATCGTCTTTAATAAAATACCATATATTTATGTAATATATACGTATTTACGTATCGAAAATAATTTTAAAGAATAAATTATAATTTTATTATAGTTTTATAATAAATATAAAACTAGCGTTGCAACCGCTCATAGTAAGAAATTTCGTTCGCTCTTCGCATCTAGCGTGTCCGACCGAGTACCCGAAAATACCCGCACCCGCAGTTGAATGACAATCCTAAAACCAGGTACCAGTACCCGGCCCGCCGAAAGTGTGTTAAGTTAGATTCAAGTTTTCTTGTATAACTTCTGAAAACGTTTACACTTTGGTGGGGTTAAAAGAACCCACTAAACCTTTACAGTGGCAATTTGGTAAACAATAAAAAATAGTAAATGAAGCAGTAAATTCAGTTTTAGAAAGCAATTTTACAAGAGATGAATTAAATAAATAGTTATTCCAACGCTGCTGATGAATATTACTGACAAAATGCCAGATCAAAGTGGTATACAGTGTTATCTTTGTCAATAATATACCAATGAAATTTATATTTTGTGTTGGTTGAATATTGTAGCTATTATTTTTTTAAATTCGTTTAAATTTAAAAATAAAACATTTAGCCTATATGTGTCTCCTGGTCTACCCCGCCTATGGGGTGAAAAGCAGCAGATGACAAGTTTTTGAAAAACGTTTCTAAAATGATGAATTACCAGGGAGATTTACTGAACATAGTCAGATAGTTGTTTGTTTGATATGTGTCATTTTTTGTGATATATTTGGTTTAGTTTTCAAAATATAATTGCTTAAAGTTGAATTGGACCTTTGTGCCCAGTCCTACCATCAGTGATTGATGGTATCATTCGATAATATTTATTTGATCAATTTTATCAACGAACATCTTTGACTTTGTATAAATTAATCAGCTAATTATTTCTTGCTTTATTAGTACTACTAAGAAATTTCAAAATATTTTCAATACCTCGTTTCGGTATAGCAATATCTGTTGCCTTATATCTGACAAGCAGATAACCAACCCCAACCCGAAGATAACGATTCCGAATCCCATTCCCCTTATATCTCCTCCACCTACACTAAGAGTGGATTCGCAGTGTAAAGTTTTCTTTCCATTTTCGCGAAACGATGGATTTAGTTCGCGCCACATCATTCCGAGAAGTAACAGAGCTGTCATCCGGGCGTTCGTGTTTCGTTCGCTTCGTTGCGCTTTTCCTGCGGAAAATTCGGATGTTTTTCGGGAAAGTCGCCGGTACGTCGGGCATGTGCGTGGAGTGGCGAAGGAGGCAAATTGATCGCGGATTGTTAAGATTGTTAAGTTATTTTATTATTTACAAAATTTGAATTTGATATTGTTAATGGTACTGATTATTGCTAAATATCGGTAGGGCCGTTTCTTCGTAATAAATTGAAAATTAGTGGTCATGGTATCGTGCCTTAGGGCAAGTTGCTGGAACTTCCTGTACCAAAACCTGAAATTATTAAAATATCGATTTTTTTTATCAAAACTTTGAATTTGAAAAAAAAATATATTTTTGGGAATTTTAAAATTTTCGAATAAAATTCAACAAACTTTTTTGAACGACTTTAATTTTTCACATTCTGCATTTTTTTGAAGTGTAAAGATATGCAAAACTTTTATTTTCGATTTTTTGTGATTACTATAATTTAACCTACGAAAAGTTACTAATTTTTCAAAAATTTTGTTGAACCTCTATATGGCCTAAACAAAAATACTAAAATATTATAGACCTGCGATAAGTGGTTGAATTATAAAAAACTAGTGGGGTGCATCGCATCGTGCCTTTAGGCAAATTACTGGAACTTTCCATACCGTAATTAAAAATCTTGGTACGGAACCCAAGAAAATTTACACAAAATGTGTACACATAATTAAAATCTCTGTTTTTTGGGTTATTCAAATCGGTTGATCCGTGTTCCCAAAATCGTCGACAAAAATTTGTATCCGCACACACACATACACACACACACATACACACACACACATACACACACACACATACATACATTTTTTCTAAGGTATGCGAAAATGTTTAGAAACCTTTAAAACGTAAAGATATATCTATAAAAATTTTCATTTTCGATTTTTTGCGATTACTATAACTTACCGTACGGGAAGTTAATAATCTAAATTTGGAATAATGAGTGAGTGCTTAGAATCTACGCCGTGTATATTGATGTCTTTTGTTTCTACTGATTACCGTTAATTACCTTTGAAATTTTACAAAAATCTCAGAACAGTAAACCTAAAGTTGTTCTTATTAGCACTGATTGATAGTAGAAGCATTGCTCTTATATACTGAAATTGAATATATTCGTGCTATTTTTTTTTTTTTTTATTTCTTGCTAATAGTGATAGTTGGGAACATTGGTTTGTAGAATAAATAGATACAAAGTACAGTTTTTTTAAATTATTTATTATTTTAAATAAATGTTCAAAAATAAAATATATTTTTATAAGTTTATATGCTAATATAAACTAAATTTGAATCTTGTGCTAAGATTCTCTTCAGTGAGAACGTCTTCTGTTAGAATTTCTAGTTATTCTAGTGTTAAAAATATATTTTTCTCTTCACGTCTGCTAGCGACTAGTTTTTCTTTAATCTTCGAGTTGTTTTGGATTTATTAACTTCTTTAATTTGTAGATTTGGATGTTGGCAATAAGTTAAAGATCATACGTTACTGTTCATGTTTCTTATTACTTCTTCAACAGTTAAGTTTTATTTGTTACCAAAGCACAGATTTCAGATGATGGTTTAAGGAACTGGATCTTGAACTCCAAAAACTTGAAAATTTGAAATGTTATACAAAACTGTTTTACATTGAAACAAAAGTCTTTTGTTGAGTTTTTCATACATACAACTTTTTACCATTATGAAAGTGTATAAAGAATAATAATATATATAACAATATTCATTCTACGTTGAGTTCTGCTGATTTTTATATTAGTTTTACATTTGATATAATGCTCGCTTGTTATTATGATGAACATTATAACAATACGACTTGTCTATTTCTGAATAATTACAAAAATCAGACTCATAACATATAAGATTTCAGAAAGAAAGATCATTATTCTGAATGATAATTCTTTATTGAGCAACTAGCTAGAAGTTATACTTAATATTAAAATAATCTAATTTAAATAAAAACAATTAAATAAAACGTATATAGAAACTCGTTTATGAGATTTGTCAAACAGTTTTGCATTAATATCAAATAGTCGAACTTTAGTATAATAATAAACAGTTTCTTAGTATTTTAAATTCAAATAAATTGTTATGTTGTGTATATTGAAAAGTTCTTTCTATCCAACTTACTTTTCATATTGGTTTTCATTCTGTTCCAATTTACTTTACATGCCGATTTAACTACTGTTCTACTAAATACTTCATTTTTAACCTGATTTTCTAAAAAGCTACATTTTTTAATTTATTCGAATCTATATTTTCTGTTTAATAGCAACTTTAATAATAAAGCATTCACAATCTATATCAATACGCCGTTACTCAAACGTTTCATCAATACTATGTCCCAAACATACCCGAAATAAAACGTACTCATAAATATGAAATAATAGTGATTTAGTTTAGGACAATATGGATTGTGGACAAAAAGTCATTTGCGATCGCGTGCATATGTTGTTCTTTGAATAATAAATTTACAGGACACCGCTAAGTACATATTCGTGTCTCGGCAAACTATAGTGTTTCATAGTTTTGAAGGCTACAATAATAGAGCCATTTTATAACTAGGAAAAACTTGTACAGCACGAGTTTTCTTTTAAGAAAATATTGTTATTTGATAAAAAACATATTATACTTTTATAAAACATGAAAATAGATTTAGTCGTTATATGGGGCAAATCTAATATAGATTTTATAAGGATATATTTACATAATAAACAGGAGTTTCTAGAACTAAGTATGGATTGACCATACCATCAATTTAGCTTTCAATACATATATATATATATATATATATATATATATATATATATATATATATATATATATTAAGGTGGTCCTTAATATGGACATTTTCGAATTTCGAATTTTCTTGCTCCCAAGGGCTCAAATGGTTCCAAATTGATAAAAAACAATTCTCTGAAAGTTTTAGCTCTTAATATTGTCTTTTAGATAGAGTGCAATTCAATCATAATTTGTATGGAAATAGCATGAAAAAGTTTTCAAAATTTTGCAGAGCGTCGAATTTTCAATAAAAAATGACACGAATTTTCACTTTTAATTCATTTGTCGCTAAGTTACACCTAAATTTTACTTTTAATTTTCAATTTTTTTTCCATTCTATTTCCGTACGAATTTTGATTGAATTGCGCACTCTCTAAAAGTTAATATTAAGAGCTAAAACTTTCAGAGAATCGTTTTTTATTAATTTGAAAGAATTTGAGCCCTTGGAAGCAAGGAAATTCGAACATGTCCATATCAAGAACCATCCTAATACACACACACACACACACACATATATATATATATATATATATATATATATATATGTATATGTATATGTATATGCATATGACGCCTACAGGTAAATCCGCTTGACGACCTGTTTCGGTGCACAAGTGTCACCTATAGACGACATCCAGTGTGCAACTTTTGCTTCAACATATATCACTTTTACGGGGATAACCTCAGGTTTACTCTCTTGGGATTTTAATGAAACTTCACTACTAATGTCTCTCTTTTATTTAAAGCGCTTGCTTCTACTTTTTGCATTCGGATTCATAGATATAAGGGTTGAAATTGATCGGTTTAAATCTTAATTATTTTTATTTATTTCTATGTTTGACTAATTATATTATAATTATAATTTAACATTACAAAAGTATTTATAATTATTAACTCATTTCATATATTTTTCAAGCAAAAATTGATATATTTGAAACAAATCTATAAGACCTTATATTATATTTAGCTAGTTAAATTATTAAAAATTCTAATTTGTTCTTGTGTTGTTCAATATTTTAAAAGTGCAATTTTAAATTTTTAAATGGCATTTGAATTTTAAATACAGTTTTATTAATACTGACTGAAAAATCTTACAATATTTCATTTAACAAAAACTTGGCCGGCTCGCTGGCTTGTACAGTAGTGGCACTCTTGCAAAAATTTGAAATATATAATTTTGGTATATTATCGGTATATTTTCTTTCCTAATTTATATTCTGGAAACCTGTTTCAGAACTAGTTTTGAATTGCAAAAGGTTAAATCGCTATTTTTGAATAATGCCATACGTAGTATAGATGCAAATTTTTACCGATATTAACATGTCATTAATATGTTACGAGATTGGACGAATTCTAAAATAGTAATATACCATATGTATATATTCCAATCTGTAGTTCAATTTTATTAAATTTTATCATGACGACTAAATTATTAGATGGTGAAATTTTCAGAATTTCTAAACCATGCATATCACTGCAAAGGAGACATTTATGCATATATAGCACAAATAATCAAATCCATCTTATTTCAAATAAACCTCGTAAATACAGTACCGATTGGTATTTTTAAGATAATTCGAATTATCTAAAAAAAATATTGAAAAATCGTATGATGTCACCAGGTGTAGTAGAGATCATGTTTCTTAACTTGTGATTTAAGTTTGTAAATCAGTTAATACATAATTCATTAGACAGTCAGCTGTAGGATAATGTATTTTAAACGTATTTTAATTTGATCCTTATTGTATATTTAAAATATTTTATTTGAAAGAAAAAATTAACGCTTAAGTGTACGAAAAGTTCCGTGGAAATTTGGCAAATAATTTAGTACAATATGTATGAACTGAAATAGATTCAAATTATAAATATTTACTATTACAAATAATTTATTCCGGAATAAGTTGTACCTGCGCACTCAAATGAAGAATCGTAGTATCTAGAGATAATGAAAAGCATATAGAGCAGTTATTAGTGAATATTTGATAAAAATAGTAAAAATATTTATATACATATCTTCTTTATTGGAATATTGAAAATTCAATATTGATTTTGGTTGAATTATTTTTGAGTTCGATTATGTTAACAGTCAACTCTTTCATAACTCTGGAAATGCAACTTTCATTTTACGCGAGGTTGAAATGGTGACGGCCCTCCTTTAACGCGACACTCTTATAGCGCGGTTTCCATTCAAACAGCTTATACCCTCTTTTCTTGCAATCTATATTTATAACTTTGGTATCTAGATATGGCTGAAAATTTAATGTAAAGTTTATTATCGATTATTTTATTTTTTACAATATTTTTATATAAAAATGCCTTATCATACCAAAGCTGTTTACGATATCAGTTTTAGTAATGGCAAAGAATTAGTCTTCCTAAAGGAAAATAGCTTAATATTTTTGTTGAAAATAGTTTTATAGTTTACTATTTGTTTCATTTATTTCTTACATATTTTTATAAAAACTTTTTGGTTCAATTTTTACACAGTTTGTATAATTTATAATTTATTTTGTCTTTTACTTATTGTTCTTTATATAACGTGATGCAACTAATGTAAATTATTACAAATACACACTAAAATGAGCATTTTTTATAAAAACTTTCTTTTGCGAGACAAAATGACCAAGTCTCGTATGAAATAGGTATGTTATGGTAATGCTATATTACGGGTCTATATTCGTATGATTTGGTAGTAAATAACTGCCAAACAGTTATGTATTTTTTTGTGATCAGGTGTTTTACACATAAAACCTAACTTCACGTATGTGTTATCAAAGAGACATCAGAAAGTTGCACTTACAATAAAATTTCTATTTGGCTTTGGTGCATTTTGTAGATTGTTTTATGTGTAAAACGCCTGAGTGCATAGCAAATACAGATTTTTCACATTTAGTACCAACTCATACATATTTAGACCCGTAACATAACATTACCGTAACATTTCTTTTTTATCCGAAAATTGACCCCATAAATATAACTCCAACACATAAAATATTATTTTGTATTTTTTTTTCATTTAATGAATACATTTTTATACGGAACCGAGATTGTATATGTTCGAAATACATTTAAATTGTATTTTTGAATCCTCTTAACAATATACCTTTGCCCTGCCATTCAAAAACACATTCAGAATGGAATATAAATTAGTATGATAATGCACCCTGTCAGGCGTAAGCACTGCGCAACGGTTATGACAACTGATATTCGCGGATTTTAGTCTTAAGGCGCCCGAGACTGGTAAAGTAATCCCTTGCTATAATAATAAAAGTCACGTGAATATCTTTTTATTTTGTAGACATTTATATTTTTTCGTTTCACATCTATAACCATTAACAATCTTACAAAATTGATAATATGTAATATATTAATATAGTTGTAACTGTTGTAATTATTTTTAATAACTACTTATTAGAAGGTAACGTATGAGTTGTGCTATTCTAGTTTATTATTGATGATTAATTATGATTATTTGCTTTTGGGTAATTGTTAATTTGAAAAGAATCCAACGGGTATTTTTATCAAATTGCGATGATACTTTAACTGCGGAAATGCATGGAAGGGCTTTTTTCCTTAAAGCATTACTTAATCCAAAGTGAACTCAAAATATTGTTGCAAGGCCGAACTTTCCGAAGAAATTCATATTTGTGCCAATAAAAACTATTCTCTAATTCCAAGTTTTTTCGGTGATTTAAGTACGGTTTTCTAAAACAAATAAACTCGATAAATACTCACGTTTTTTTTAATTTTTTGCAAAGATAGGTAGAGCTAAATTAGTAGTTGAGAAAAATTAGCAAAGACATTTTTGTCCATGTTTTAGCCAAAAATCCTGACCCAATATTTAAAACAAAAAATGTTTATATGTTTAATTTACGGTCATAATATAAAAATATTACTATATAGTGTTCCACAGCATCTCTATGTGAAGTAAACTTACTCCTTATGTTAGTTTAAAATTTTGAAAATTAGTTTCATATAATAAGAAGAGACGCAGATATCTCAAATACAAGTAAAGATAAGAAATTTCTAACAACAATATTTGAAAGTAGAGAGAAAAAATGTATAACAAGCCATCACATTGTTTCTTACGATGTTGCTATCGAGAGAAAAAACGGCGATGTTTGAAAATCCATAAAAAAAGTTTTTTCTTTAATTGTTAATTTTTTTGGTTGTGAGCACTGTTATTTAGCTTAATAGACCTTAATATAATTTTGAAGTATACGTGATTTAATTGTTTTATAAGATATATTATTAATTTTGAAATACATTCAACAGTTTTTTTTATAACCTCTATAAAAGCTTACATGTTACATGTTGCTTACAGGTGGGTTAAAAAGGACCAACTGAACCTTTACCCTGGCAAAGGTATAGATAATAAAGATAGTTCATAAAAAAGTAAATTAACTAAAAGAAAGCAATTTACAAAAGATAAATTCAATAAATAGTTATTTCAACTATGCCGTAGAATATTTCTGACAAAATACTAGATCAAGGTTATATATAATGTTATCTCTGTAAAAAATGCATTCATAAAATTTATATTTTGCATTGATTGAATAATGTAGCTATTATTTTGTAAAATCTCTTTAAAATTAAAATTAAGGCATTAAACCTATTTTCTCCCTGGCCGTCCTATGTTTTTCAGACAAATTTTTGAAAAACAACAAAAAAACACATATTTATAATAATGAATATTACTAAGGTGACCATATTCTTTTGTATGAAATGAAGAATGTGTGGGAGAGCGGGGGGGGGGGGTGTTGGTGAGCTAAAAACTTATATGCACATTTTTTCGGTTCAAATTCTCTAGTTGAAATATATTTGAAAAAAATATTGGCAATCAAAACAAATTCAAAAATCCGGGACAATCCAGGACAAAACACCTAAAACCGGGACAAATATTGCTTCTAGAAAAAGGACGCAAGGCGAGAAATGAAAGGCGACTGTCCCGGCCAATCCCGGGGTAATATAATTCCAAGTCAAATTGGACCTATGTGTTCCTCTTCACTCTACTATTTTTATAAAAAGAAATTTACTAATTTATTTATTTATTTATTCATAATTTTATTTTTAATTATTAAGCAAGGATATGTGTTCACTGTTTAATAGAAAAATGTCTTAGATGAACAGTATCTTGGATGAACAAAAACATGTAAATAGCATTCGCTAAGGTTTCGAGGAAGCGACTATAAAATCCATTATCACACCTGTGGTAGGTGCAAGTGTTGTATGCAATTGATATACGATATGTGCATTTTCTATATTATCACATTCGAGCATGTCGATTTTTTCTCGTTCTAATAAGAATTTACACATTCGCTTAGATGCATTTATATTAAATTAAATCGCCGATAGAAGAATAGCGTCGAGGAGAGGCAATTTGCTGATTTCATTGCAATCACAGTATGACACACACAAAGAACTTGTGCTAATAACAAAACGATACTGTTTTTCTGAATTGACACAAGACCACACGCAGTGTGCCGTTAGGTAATTTCAAAACCCATCATATAAAATGTACGCGTTATTGATATCCATCCTTCATACATTAGTGTTATAATGTGTGTTAATCGAAAAAGGCGCTAATGAAATTTATTAATCAAATAATTTGTACTTTTATATTAATGACCGACCGACAGCAATGATAAAAAATATTATATTGAGGTTGCAAATCAATATGTGGTCTCCGCTTCATAATAGCTCGTGAGAAGTGATACGCCGAAAGAGTATTGTACAAATCGACAAATGTGATTTATAGAATTTCTTTTGTTTAATTGAATAATATTTATAGTAAATTATGCATATAATATTGAGTTGCGATGTAAAATATTTAGTCTTTACTAGACTAGCTGTAATTTATTTGCTACGGGAGATTCTCATCAGATTCTAACGCTTACATGATAGAAATGTATTTACTGTATTTTTTATATTTCTTTTTTCAAAGCCGTTAAATGTTAATATTATTGGTATGAAGGCGTATTGTAAAGTTTGAATTATTTATTTTTATTAAATTAATGTTACAATAATCATAAAGTATAAAAAACCTATGTTTAAATACAAAATAACCTAAATATAATACATATACTTCACATACAAACATGTAAATGTGCACTTATAGTTGATACATTTTATCATTTATTGAATTGATTGTAAATAATTATTTCATAAATAATTTTTTAATTAAATAGTGAAACCTAATTATAGTCAATATCTATATTTTGACAAATCGAATGGTTTCTATATAATAAAAGTACACTTTACTACGTATATATACGTAAAACTTTTTGAACATTATTGAAAAATTCAATGTATTATATGGATCAGACAATATAGCACAAGATTCAAAAGTGAATTCAATAATTTTTTTTCAGATATGGCTATATATAGGCATATTTGAAAAAAAAATTATTGAATTCACTTTTAAATCTTGTGCTATTATATATTGTCTGATCTATATATTACGTTGAATTTTTCAATAATGTTCAAAAAGTTTTCAATCGTTTCATTAGTCAAAACTTTTTTTAACAATTATTCACTTGAAGTCAATTTGAGAATTTTGTTCATCAACACCAAATTTAAATTTATAATAATATATTATAATATCAGTAGCAGAATTGTCGCCATTTTTGAACTAAATATATTTTTTAACGCTGGAATTCATTTGAATTTTGTAATATAGTCTGCAAATTACATGGAAATTTTCAATAATGTTTTTGAATGATTCAAAAGTTTTTGAACACTTATTAAAAAAGATGCACTTGAAGTCAATTTGAGAATTTTAATTAGCAGCACCAAATTTCATTTGTAAATAATATTTTATAATATTAGTAGTAGAACCTTTGTTTTTGGAAGCAATTTTCTTCATGAAGACTAATATTTTTATGTATTTTATTTATTTTGAAAACTAATAAATTATTATATTATATACATAAATCAATTGGTTTTGTTTTTATATATCATGAGTGCAAATTGCAAGTAGAAATACTATTTACAAAATTTGTATATATAATTTATACCATCTTAGAACAAACTTCAATAATAATAATAGTCACTAATATTTTTCATAAATTTTCTTAATTAATTACATCTAATAATTGCAATGGATACAAAATCTTCAAAGTAATTGACATTCGATACAATGTCTTTTAAAACTTACAAAAGATTCCGCATTGATAACAATTTACATTTAATATCTACACGTATTGCATAATTTAAAATTACCTGTGTAAAAAGCAAACAAAATCAATTAAAAATCCAGATTGTTTTTGTTGTACGTTTTTAAATCTACGTTTTAAGAAGGCAACCCTGTGGTTGACTAATCCCTTTCTGTTGAAATATATTTCTAATTGTGATAAATATATATTACAACTAATTTATATAATATTAAGTAAAAGTCTGATATCACTCTACTGCTTGATTTAACTGTTCAAGATAGTGATCGAACCGTAGCAGAGCTCATGTTCTTCCTAATCATTTTAATGTAGTAAAATAATTGTAAGCGCCACAAGAGTTATTTGGGATTCAAGACCTTCTTTCTTGTTTTCGACATTTCTTAGCATAATTTATAATTCTAATGTTTACTTTCCTCGAATAGTGCATGAGATTCCATCATCCTACTGACACTAAAATTGCAGAAATTCGAAACGATCTCGACGGGAAAGGGTTATATTTATGGCAAGTTTCGGAAGCCCCGCGTAGTTCTTTCTTATTGTTGTGTCAACAATGACTTTATGACTCCAGAACTAAATGGCCCGTGGACTTGAATAACAAAAGTCAACGATTTTATGATATTTGAGAAAATGAACAAATTGGCAAGTTTTGTGAAATACGAATATTTTATGATGCGTGTCTAAACGATTCTTTTCTGTTTTAAAATACCTTATGCAGAAAAGGGTTAAAGAAATATTTTGAGTGGTAAATGGATACTGGTGATCGTGATGGGTTTGCATAATTTTTGCAAACTTCTCAAGGAAATTTAAAAAACAAGTTACAAAACAAGAAAAATAATTTTTTATTCATTCAAGATTATAGAAAAGGGTTAAAGAAATATTTTGAGTGGTAAATGGATACTGGTGATCGTGATGGGTTTGCATAATTTTTGCAAACTTCTCAAGGAAATTTAAAAAACAAGTTACAAAACAAGAAAAATAATTTTTTATTCATTCAAGATTATAGAAAAGGGTTAAAGAAATATTTTGAGTGGTAAATGGATACTGGTGATCGTGATGGGTTTGCATAATTTTTGCAAACTTCTCAAGGAAATTTAAAAAACAAGTTACAAAACAAGAAAAATAATTTTTTATTCATTCAAGAAACCATCAGAGTTATTGATAGAACTTTATAATTCATAGGGCTAAATTACACATAAAAACAATAATTGGATAAAGAAATGAAGAAAAAGAAAAAATAATAAAAAAATAAACAAAAATGAATTACAAATAAAGAAAAACGAATAAATAACAAATAAAAAAAATTGTAGTAATTGCTCCAATAAGCAATTGACTGTGGAAAACAATTTTATACATTAAGGGACCGATTCTGCCGCATAACGGAAAAATGTTATGGCAAAACCATGTTACGCTCCGACTTCCATACATTATGCTAGTAAATCATACTGAATACTGTCAAATTGTCGTGTATTTGATGTGCATTTAGGCGTTTTACACATAAACTGCAATGCCACTCGTATGTTATGGAGCTGTATCAGAAACACACCGTTATCTAAGACCGTTTCTTTGACATTTGTGCGATTTCTAGGTAAGGTTTTCCATATGATAACCTGAGAACTACGCCTGACTGCACACCAAACGCATGGCTTTTGAGAATGTTAGTATGGAAAGTTCTTCATAACATGGCCTTGCCGTAACATTTTTCTGTTATGCGGCAAAATCGGTCCCTAAGTCTATAGACAGTTTCTGGTGTAGACTTTTTATAGGTAGATTAACAAGCAGATGAGTCATTTTTCATTAGGGTGATTGTAAATTTTGGCACGATGGTCTAGTACTGGTGTTTTTTATGGTATCCTACAAAAATGAATTTGAGGTTTTTTGAAAAATAACGTACAAAACTGAATTTAATCTAGACTACTATTTCATAAAATAGATGTTTCAATGAACTGCTCGATGAACAAATACAAGTGGTACGTTATTCGATTTTTTATATTCGTGGTGCATAAATGTTTGGCAAAGTAACTCAAAATATATGGCGTTCTAAGCAAAAATGAGTTTTGCAATTTTACACAAACTCATTTTGAATACAAAGTTTTTCTTGCGATCAATTAACGATCACTATTTTAATGCTTTGACTTAACTACGTCGGTTTTATGGATGGCAGCCCAAACATTTGTTCCATCTCTATGTGATGAATTTTTTATTATCACAATATCTGTGATAATTTTTATTGATGCAGCAATGAGTAGGAAGACGAGTCTTGAATGTTGGATTTCTGATTCGATTACCATAGCTCTAACCATTAAACCGCGCCCATGAACAATTATATTAAAATTTTTGTCCGACCTCGATTAGCAAGGAACATTATCCGACTCTGCTCAACAATTTCAATTTCAATTTGACTTCTAGGAAAAAAACCTTGTAGACCACGTGCAGTTGAATTATTTTCTGCAAAAGCGCAAAAACATTTATCACAGCATGTCAAGTAATTAGCAATAATACATTATAATGATAATGAAGTAATGCGATTCCGCATGCGTGCAAAGTGTTTTACATCGAGGTGGCTGATGATGGAAAATGCTTGGATGGACGTCGAACAGACGGCACGTTTTCCATAGAGATGCGAAATAAGAAAATAAGAAATCGATGAAATTCTAGGAAAAATTCATACGCTTTACATCATCATATTTTGCAATATAGCTTAAGACGTATTACATAGTTATATTCTGCAATATGCCTTAAGACAACATTGAAAATAATTTAAGGTTATTGATGTGACCACAATCCATGAATATGGAGCGATTCCAGGAATTACCAATACCCATTCCAAATCCAACGACATGAAAATAATTATTAATCATATATGTTATATAATGTTATAATTATAATTATTCATTTTATATACGTCACCACTTCAGTTCTACATTTTTCATAATACAATAGTAGTAGTTTTTGGAAATTTATTATTATATTTAACAAAATATACATGCCAGTGCCATATCATTTACTCGTAAGTCATATTTATTTTCCATCTCATTAATTGCGCCTACAGGTATCAAACTGACCATATGAAAACATGATTATTCAATATGACAGACCAAAACAAATTTAGTAGCTAATTTAGTTTTTATTTTTGCGATATTGTTGGGCCAATTCTCGGATAAAATAGCTATATTATTATAGCAGTCTCTTATGTTGAGTTTATAGTTACAAAAATGGCAGAAAATCTTTGTATATATATTTGCTACTCAATGAGCGTTTTACACAATATCAACTTCTGAAATCTAGCACAAACATCAAAATATAAAATTAACTTCATACGTGTGTTATCATAAGTGCAACAAATTTATAATGCAATTTTGTGCAATAGTTGTCATTTAAAATTGCAATTCTCTATATGTTGGAATTATTATTTTCGTATAATATCGTCCATTACAGATATGCAAAATATTAGGTGGTACTAATCAGTATCATGCTTTGTTGAAACAATTCAAAAAACAATTGTCAAACAATCAATGCAAATAATTCAAGAATTACAGTTTAATGACTAATATTATAAATACGCAAAAAAATAACTTACAATTACTAAAACTTCAGTATTTTACATTATTATAACCAGTATCATACTTATGTGTCGATTCTGCCGCACAACGGACCAATGTATGACAATGCCATATTACGCTCCAACTTGCATACATTATGGTACTGAATTATACTGAATAATGTCAAAATGCCATGTATTTGCTGTGCATTCAGGAGTTTTACGCATAAACTGCAACGTCACTTCTATGTTATGAAACTGGGTCAGAAATACCCTGTTATCTTAGATTGTTTTTTGACATTTGTCAGTTGTATTAATTTAATTAATTAATTAGTAGTTTAATAAATATTGTATTACGCAGTAAAAATTGCATTGATAATACTCGAAAGTTAATGAGTATGGGATATTTGCAAATTTTATTGTTTCAATTTTTTCTCTCAAACGTCAGTGTTTTTTTTAAACACGTTTGCAAATTGGTATACTTTGCAGATAGTTGAAAAGTACCTTGTTTTCGAGAATTTTCTATTACCTCTATTTGAAATCTATAGAGTTCCAAATCGATATCGATATTTTTTGCCGTGGATTAATAGTTTCCATCCCTAGTTCCAGTTCCTTCCCCCGAGGCCGCGTTGCCGGGCATAACAACTGGGCATTAGTATCACTTCCATGTAAGAACTAAGGCTAAGAACGTAATCCCGCGTAGACTTGTTCAATCACTTCGTTTCGCTGGTGTGTCTGTCAGCTACAGAATTCTCATCAGAAAAGCTCACTAGACGATCACGATATTGTTACAGCGTTTATTTCTTTGTTCTTTCATAATACAATGCTTAAAAAAATATATGTGCTCTTACATTTAGTCTGGAATGTCTAGAGATTTTTATTGAAAATTATGCCAAAAAAGCTTGTATCTATGATACCTAACGTTACTTAACACAACGATTATTAGAAGTTAGAAATATAAACACAACGTAACTTTACGTCATTCCGATCAAACTATTATTTTATTATTATTTTTGGTGTAAATCCCCTGATAGCACAGCAAATACATACCTTGTTGACAGTTAGTTTCTACCAACTAATACAAATATAGACCCATAATATAGCATTACCACACAAATTCTAATTTATCTGATCCTCATAATCTAATGTGTGGTAAGAAACTTTTCAATTAACTGATTTAACTTTAACAATTATTTTATGATATTGTTTACATATATCGTACTTACATTAAAAATCATACATTAAAAAATTGGTGCAAGAGTTGGACAACCCTCGATAATTTTTTATGTAATACTGAGCTTTTTTGTAAGTTAAGTAATATCAATCAAAATTTAGTTAAAAACATTCACTGACAGAAATAATGATGTAATTGCTATAATAATACTTACGAAATAAAGGTTTGTGGTACGAAAGTGAAAATGTAGGGTTAGATGTATTTTATTTTATACTGTATTTCAAGATAATTATTCAGATTATATTCTCATAAATCGTGACGGGAATAGCTCACTCAGTAGCGTTCTCGATTCACACGCTGGAGGAATTCGGATCGAATCTTCAGCAATACCAGAATTAAAAATATAAAAAATAATTAAAATAGATCAATAATTGTTAATTTGTTGAATACAAGAAAACAATTGTTTCAGAAGTAAGGAGGAAAAAAGAAGTTTAGTTTATAAGATGGGAAGAACATATTGAAAAACAAGAAGAAGAAAGAAAATTGAATGGTATTGAAGAAAAAAAATTTAATGGAAGATTAGGATATAAGAAGAGATAGTATATATATGATAAATGTATAAGAAATATATATGTCAGAATAGTATAGAATATAATGAAAAATAATATGAATAATGTAGGTGGCAAAAAATGCTATAAAGCGGAGGCTAATAAAATTAAAAAAAAATCATAAATCTATTGACAATTTAATATATCCTACTTATTGCTATTATTACTTCATTTACTATTATTACTTTGTATATATGTATTTACGTTAGCCAGACATTTTTTATTTTAACTTCTTTATTTTGTGCGTTATTATTGAATAATTGATTTTATAAATAAATTTAGATTTTATAATTTTCTTCTGATATTTATATAAACAATATTTCTTCGTTTCTTGTCCCTATTTTGCTTATTGATATGCGTAATATTTGTCGGACAATTAGGTATGTCGTATCAACTATATTTATACATGACTCAATTTTTAATGATAAATCATACGTTTTTAACATCAACCACATTTACGTGTTTTATGAGCCGAGTTGCATCAATGTTTTTTGAGAAAATAATCTAGCAGTCAAATACTTTTCTTCTTTATGTGTAGAATACATATTCTAGATATTTTAATAGTGTTGACGTATATTTATTGCCCATGAAAGACATTTTTTACTTCATATTATATTTGTGATCCCAAGTGGAAATTTGGTATATTACTGCTTTATATCGAGCTGGCCGAGATTGAGATTAAACCCAGGTCTAGTTAGAGTTTTGAAATCCAGCACTAAAGGAATAAACGCAACTAAATTGCACGATTGGTTGAACAATTCTATGATATTGAATCGCAAACATCGACTTCTTTAATTGTTACAAAACAAGCATGAAAATAAACACAGGCAATCAAAATTTCATATGAAAATGATTGTGATGTAAAACAGTATAAGCAACACATAGTTCTTAGAATCATCATTTTTTGCCGCTGTATATAAAATTGACGCCTTTGCATCGTTGCATTGCCGAAAATCCCATATACACAATAATACTCTTCTCGACCAGCGAAGCCTCCGAGAATATGGGCCGATCCTCTGATCCAGATCCCGAGGATACACAATGCCGAGGAACAACAGAAGGGACCAATAGCAGAGCAGGCCACTAAAGTTATATAAAAACCGACTCGAGTGGTCAAGATCGAGTTTGTGTCTTACGGTGCAAACAATCGAGCGAAAATAATGAAATACTGAAAAAAAGTTCCCGTCGAAGGATTCGCTCAGCCATAGGCCGGAGCTCGGAATTTGGTGTCAGGTGCAATATTATTTGTATACCTGCGAGAAGATGAAATATAGATTCCGGAATGGTCTTCAGATACAAATGTAGAGTTTAGTAAAACACTGAATATAGTAAATATTAAATATAGGCACGAATTATAAAGATGAGAGTATGGACTGAATTTTGCGTATAAAATAACGTACTATGTGCAATACAGTTAAGCCAATTAGAAATTAATAAAATAGTTATGAGTACTATGCAAATGCAATGTACATATGCAATAACTGCAATGCAAATGTTATGTACATATATATATTTATTGAAATATATGTTTTTTAAATGAAAATGAAGTGAAATGAACTTACTATGCAATTATAGTAAGGACTTGACTGACGCTGTTCTGTAGCAACATAATTTCTATAGTAAAAAATAACGCAATTGCCCCAATTTTCAAAAATCAAAGCTTTATGTTGAATTATGAATTAAATATTTTTAAAATCGGTTGACTATGAGAGACCCGCTTTAAAAAAATGTTCAAAAGTTAGTTGGCAAGTTTTATTAAAGATTGGGCGATTTCAAACATTTGACCTCATTGTAAGTGAAATGCACTAGCAAAAATCATGTCATTTTTATGGTATAAAGTACCAGAACATATTATAAAAATAAGATTATGGAAATATATTAGCAATGACTATGCAAATTTAATAACACTGAACGACCTGATTAACATTAGAAGTTACGCCTATAGAAACATTACTCCCAAATATTATCTGTTATAAATTATATCACCAGCTTGATATTTTTTTTATAAAAAAATTCTATTTCTGTTTTATCAGTATGTGTATAGTTTAATTTACTTAACAATTTTGTGGAGCATACTTTAATAAAAATTATATAGAGCAAAATTGAGTTGTCTTCTAATAAAGTGGCCAACTTGAAACAAACTTAAGTAGTAGGTTTCCAGAGAAAAATGCTTACAAAAAACTTTTAGAGCATTTATTTATTTTATAACTTATAATTTTTTCGATCTATAATAAATATATTGTTCTTCTATCTATTGTACTTTTTTATAGATTTATTTACTTGAGATACATATGTTATTACATGTGATACATTATTGTCTATAAATTTTATATTTTCATTCGACTCCATTTCAAAGTATTTTAAAAGCATTGCATTGTTTATCGTGTACCTAAATAGGTGCATTCGTAACTAATGAAACTTTAACTTAAAAAAAAAAATTAAAAGGATTTATACGAATTTTGTATTCCATGTTATATTTAGATTATATATGATGTTAGATTTTGCACTAACTAACCGATGTTAAAATTTTTGTTAGATGATATTTTTTATTATATATTAATTTTTGAGTTTTATTTAACTTTATAATATTAATCTATTTTAACATGAATATAAATGCATTCAACAATAGAAAGTTAACTTGAAAAACGTTTATGAAAAAATATATACCATTTGTTTCAATTTATAAAAACAGAAATAAATAAAAGAAAAATCATTTATTTGTTATGTTTTGTACAGTTTTATATTGCCGTTAAAAATTATAAGGTTACAGTTTGTACTATTTTACGTAAAAATTCTTAGCAGTCCCTTTATTATTTATTAGTTTTTTATAATATTTCAACGCATTATATGTACGTAAATGCATTTGAAGCCATTAAAAAATTCAGCAAAAAACTTTTTGAAGCAAAATTGGTCTAATCCGCTAATTATTCATTAATCTGGTTGACGATTAGATTCATGCAATATTACATTTGTACGTAAATGTATAAAATTTTGTATTAACCAGCTAAGATAAAATTTTAATAGTTATAATTCACCATGTGAGCTCGCCCGTAGGTAAGCGGTTAAGAGCGACGGGACTTGTATCAGAGGTCCTGGGTTCGATACCCACTTCGAGCAGCCTGTTGTCAGGCAGCAGTGACAACGATTTTCACTTGGAAATATAGATAGCAATATGTTTCTAAGTGAAAATAGCCCTTGCCCGGCATTGCTGCACCAATAAAAAGTCAGCTCTATTAGATTAATTCTAATAATAAAATCATCAAATATCGCCATCTAAAAAAATAGGAAGTAAATTAGATTAATTCTAATAATAAAATCATCAAATATCACCATCTAAAAAAATAGGAAGTAAGGAGAAGTTTCAGCCCAACAGCTCATAGGACGTAAGGTTGTAACTATAACCATGTAACTATTAACCATTAAATATTAATTTCATTGATCTTGCTTCACAGCTCTTAAGTTACTCAAAATTAATTAAAAATAACATTTATATAACAATACCAATTCTTCAGTCTCTCCTTCACTACACAACTAATTTTAACAAAAAAATCTAAAAAAACTACAGATTTCATACAACATTTTCTCATCCCGACGCGTTGTAATTTAATCAAATCCTTTCTCGTACATCCGTGAATCCTTTTTAGCGTTCATCTCTAGGTTACGAACACATAATATATACTCATATGTGTGTAAAGAATATGTGTCTATGTTATTTTTCTTGCTATAATAATAATAATAAAAAAGCAAGTACGGCTACACTACTGCTCCCTGACTGCAGCTTGCAACAGTGATTAATGATTCCGTTTCGCCCGCGGTCCCAGTTCAGGCGCACACACACGCCGACGCTTTTTATATATATATATACACGCACAATAGCTTTTATACGTACATGAAACATATCAATACGTACTTATACAAAAGCATTCGTTCGTACGACTTGTCGTCACAGTTTTTCAAACTATCAGAATTAAATGAAAATGGAATAAAATGAATTAAATGCAAATATTAGATACATAGTGTATAGTCATCAACAACCGCCAATTTATAATGCAAATTTTTTATAATAATAAAAAAATAGTAGAATTAACTAAAAATGAACTAAAGTAGCTTTCATACATACGAGCAACATATCAAGGTAATAGCTATTTTATCTCCGATTGTTATTGCCATAAGAACGCTATGTTACGCTTCTTTCTTCATATAAATTGGCAGTGAAAACTGTTATGTCCTAATGCTATGTTTGCTGTATAGTATGGCGTTCTAGATATACCTAGAAAACGCAAAAACGTCAAAAAAAAATGATCATAACTGCATCTTTCTGATGTTCATTCATAACACCTACGTGGAGTTATGTATTATGTGCGAAACGCCTGATCGCATAACATTTTGGCAATTTTTACTACCAATTTATATGAAAAAAAGAGCGTAACATAGCGATGCCATAACAACGCTATGTTACGTTTTATTTTCGCGGAGAATTGGCTTTATAATATAAGTACATGCATATACAAAAGCATTTGTGTAGGAGTTGTCCTCACAGTTTTTCAAACTACCGGATTCTAATAAAAATGAAATAAAATGAATTAAATGCAAATATTATATACATTGTGTAGTCATCAAATTGGTAACAGTCAATTTTAAGCAGATATATTCTTGAAACATTGATTAAAATTAAAATTAAGTAAATTTGACTAAAGTAGCATTTATACATACGTATAACATATCAATTACGACGTTATTACGTTAATTTCTTCTAATTGTAAGAAATTAATGACTAAAATTTATATTGAATCCATTCAATTCTTTAAATATTGTTTTGTCAGTATTAGAAATTTGTTTAAAATATATTCTGAAATTAGATGATCTATTAAAGTGAAAATTTAGTGCAGTTAGTTTCTTGTAAAAGTAGAGAATAGATCAGAATTAAATGGAAATGAACAAAACCGAATAAAACGCACACATTAAATTAATCTACAGTTTATCATTTTATTAATTTATATTAATTTGTTCTATTAGTGAAGAATGTGGAAATTATGAAATATTATACTCAAAGTATATTTAAAACTAGGTAAATAGTTAATCCGAGAAATTTTGCAGACAAAATTAAATGAAAACGAACAAACAAGAATGAAAATTAGATTTTAAATCAATGATTATTTTTGCTTTACAATTGTTAGTTTTAGTAAGAATGTTAAAATTATCAAATACCAAATATACACAAAGTATATTTTAAAACTAGGTGAACCTTATTTTATGCAGATCATTTCTTATAATAAAATAAAATTTATCGAAATTAAATGCAAATGAAGATTTAAGCTCATATTTAAAGGCTATGGTAATAGTAGTAATGTGGAAATTAACAAGTGTATGCTAATTGGTATATGCGTTCTTCATTACATCTGTATTATCATATTATCATATTATTATTATATTAGTAGGTGCTAATTTTAAAACAATTTTTATAATAATTTCTTTGCCGCAACTTTGGACGTAGTCCTGATTTTTTGTGTCTACTTCATGTCTTATTGAATAATGTTTTATGCATAAAAATCATCAAGTAAATAAAGAAAATATTTTTGGTTTTAGTTCAAAAAATTATTTTAATTAAAATCTATTATAAAATATTGATAATCACTGATCGTTGACATGCACCAATATAAAGCGGAAAGAGATCGGCGAGTTTCAAGCGACACGTGCGAATGAGTGAGACACCGTGTTTTGTTAAAGCTTCGGAATATATAACTCTTATAAGTAATTGCTAATGTAAAATTATTATCACGTCTTGAGAGAGGAGAGAAAAAGGTTCAAACGTCCGTAATTAATTCTTTTTATCGCCTTCGAATGAATTGATTCGCACATGGAACATTTAATGTGCTCAGATAAGAAACATATACTGCAAAAATGGTAAATGTATGTGGAAAGTATATTATATTTTAAACAAACTTATTTTCAGAATCTTATTTTTATTTTGCGTTAAATCCATGTAACTATACATTCAATTTAGTTGCATGTTTTGATGCCACAAGTGCCAACAAGAGTTGTCATCAGACGTTTTTTAAACATCATCTCGCTTCGTGCCAAAATGATTTGCAAGTTTTTTTTAAAAATAAGAAGTGTTCGTTTTATTATTCTAATTTTATCATTATGTATTTTATTAATTTTTAAAAAAAATATTTTTGAATAACATATTTCTTTATACATTTTAATATTTTATTCTACAAGTACGATTTACATTCTCACTTTTATAAATCTGACTTTATAATGTCTAGTGAAATACTGCAAATATATTAATATTTTTATTTTTCTTTTCGAAGTCATTGCTTGGTTAAAATTGTAGTCAAATTAAATTTGCAACTTATCAATTTATTCAGCAATTTTTGAACTGTTAAGTTCTGAATGCTGTAAATGCTAAATATAGGGTGGAGCAGGGCTCAAAGGTCCGCGGTTAAAAAAGTACCACGGATATGGATGTATATATATAATGTAGCTATGATTTCGTAAAATCCCTTTAAAACTAAAAATAAAACATTGGATCTGTTGCTCCCTGGCAGTCCCATTTTTTCCCGCCTCTAGGGTACAAAGGACAGGTGACAAATTTTTGAAAAAAAAAAAAACGCAAAAAACATCATTTGTACTATATCGAATTAGCTGAGAGTTTTACTGAATATGGTCAGATAGTCGTTTGTTTGATATGTGTTGTTTGTTGTGATACACATAATTGGTTTGGTTTTCGGAATATAATTGCTCAAAATGAAATAGGACTTTTATGCCCACAATTAAGCAATTATAAATTGATAAATTTGGAATGACATTTTTGTAGGAAAGAAAAAAATGTTCAACTATTTGAAAACTTCTATTGGGACATTTTTTATTTTCAAAGTGGAATGTATTTCTAAGTTTGATCATCATTGAGTGTTAAAAATATTTACTATCGAAATGTACTAAATTTTACATGAACTCGCGGTATGAAATTCTATAATTTTTAATCAATAACCATTGAAAAATAAATTTTATAGGCTGTATCAATCGACATATGACTTCATCGACCATAATTTTGCAACACTTTATTTCGGTAATAATAACTTGGCCGGTCTTTATATATCGAAATTCAATAAGAAAAAATTAAACTTGCGGATGTGTAACGTTTTTCATCTACTCGTAATTCATAAACACGTAATACAAAATTCTATAATATTCCGTATATAACGACTATTGAATATATAGAATTCTAAAAACCATGTAAAGATTTTTAGAGAAACTTTTATTCTTGCATCTGAACTTTCAGCTGTATGTGAACCTTTTAACTATAAAATAAATTGTGAAATTTCTTATGCAATATTCTTCCATATGAATAATTGAACGTTCATCAAAAGCACCGAACAATATCAATTTCAATCCATGCACAAAAGAAATGATACATAATATCAGCACGGCTTCTATCTGATACTTGAATAAAAAATAGACAAAAAACCTTTAAAAAAAATCTTGCTACGCTTTGCGTATTAGATCGGCCGTAGTCAATAGCACATCTTCTATAAATTCATTCATCAAACGAATATACTGACATGAATGTAAAATTAATTCTATGGAATAATTTGTTACGCACAATTTGAATATCAATTTCTGGTAACAACGTTTGAATACGATTTAAATTTAATTAGTGATAAAGAATAGGAAATACCTTATTTACGAATTCTATGCGAATTTTTACAGAATACTGTAAAATTTCCGACTATCAGCGGAATCGGAAATACATCGTGGAAATATATTTCGTTTCGCCATCATTACCATTTTTATTGATTTTTCTTACAAGAGAGGTCAAAACTTTAGGCATTTTTAATTTATTTTTATATATAATGGGCTTTATTTAAATATTTGTAAAAAAAATAAGATTCTTATTAACTAATTAAATATTTAAATAAAATATTAAATATATATTTTTCTTTCGAAAGCTAACAAGCATAAATTAATTCATTAAGTTAAATGTTCATTTCAGTAAATTATTTATTACTAGATTAATTAATTTCTATAATGAATTACTTTTTGTTTTTACTGTTGTTGTCTGATCGAATTGACAGATGGGTATTCAACAATTTTGAATTTGCCTAATTACTAAATATAGAGGCCATCTGTAGTAGGGGTAACAAGTAACAATCGTTTTTCAATAAGATCTCAAACTATACTAAAATATTTTTATCTCTATCTATTTTTTATAATATTGTCATAGCTACTTATACCGCAGGCCAACTCAATGAACAGAACTGTGCAGGTCCGTCATTTTTGACATGTTATACAAAATTGTACTATCAAAAAATTTTGGTTTGCATTATTATCAATTTTTTATAATGTGAAACAACTTTTGTGATTGATAAATTGATGATAGATATTATCTTGATAATTGTAAAAAAAATTACACCTGATGATGATTGAAACCAACAAATCAACATTTCAGGTTGATATTGTAGTTTGAAGAAAAGGATATAGAACTATTTGAAGAGGTATATTTAGATAAGTTCACATTTTATGTGTAATATACTTTTAAATGACCTATTGACAATCAAGTAATCAGGTTTTAACAATGCACGAAATTTTTGATCAACTCGTAGTACAAATTTGTATACATACGAAATTCATTCCTGTTTAATTGCGACATACATACAACTTATAAAGATATTTTTAGAACGTTGTGTTTTTATGACAACTAAAATGCTATTTAGTAACACTACTCACATACATATCTAATATAAAACTATATCTTCAAATATAACTTAATAAATTTAGACTCTTGTATATCTTATTTAAAAATATTGGATCTATAATGTATATATATGTACATTTTTTAATAAGTAGAAGAATTTCACAAGTTTCACGATCAAATTTTGTCTTAGAAATACACAAAATAATGATGAACGTTTTGCAGCTTTAATTTTAATTTTTCATATACTTCAATAATGTAAACTATATATTGTTTATTAAATTAATTAAATCCTACGTTTCTTATCGGTATCAATTGTGCTAATTAAAGATACAATCAATGTATAATTAAAATAGCAATAATTGGAATAGGTTCATCACGAGTTGGCATAGAAATGCTGAAGGAATTATATTCATTAGGATTTCTATCATATGTGTTCGCATAGTAAACATGTACATACCATCGATAATAGTAGTAGAGCTGAATAACATTTTAGATGAATTGCTAAAATTTGAATTTAGCTTTAAGAATTTAACTTAAGAATTTAAATGAATTGCTTGGCTGTTCTGATAAAAATTAATCACAAGATTTAGAGTATTAAAATGAATAAATTACAACTTACCTAATATTTCATAGCAAAACACAACAGACCAATGTTATGGCAAGGCCATGTTACGCTCGAACTTCCCTACATAATGTTACTGAATCATACTGAATACTGTCAAAATGTCATGAATTTGCTGTGCATTCAGGCGTTTTTCACATAAACTGAAACGTCACTCGTGTGTTATGAAGCAGTGTTAGAAAGACCGTGTTATTTAAAATCGGATTTTTGACATTTGTGCGGTTTCTAGGTTAAATTTTCTGACATCCTAAGAAAAACGCCTGACTGCACAGCAACTGCATAGCTTTTGTCAATAATTACTATGGAAAGTTCTTCATAACATAGCTTTGCCATAACATTGGTTTGTTGTGCGGCAGAATCGGTCACTTAATAGAGTTATATATTTCTTAAATCGGTGCAGCTGTTTTCCGAAAGAGGTCGAGCAAAATTCTTGCACAATTACTGTGTTAATTTACTTTTGGATAGTCTAGTTACTTTTTGGAATGACTTGAAACGAAGGGGGGGGGGGGACATTAAACTAGCGATATGATGTGTAGTGGCTAGAGCGAATGGACCTGCATCAGAGGTCTCGGCTTCGATTCCGCTTCGAAGGGACTAATGTCAAGCAGTAGTGACATCGGTTTTTACTTGGAAACATAGATTTTTTTTTATTATCTCTTTTATTCACAACTGTCCAGTAAAGGACATTTAATAAATTTGATGAATTTACAATAGTCGGCCAAAAAGGGACATTGTTTACTACAAGGGCATGTTGGAAAAAGCAACTCAGTAGTTGTTTTTCTATTCGATATAAAATTCACAATATTTTATTGATAATTATATAGTTTTAACTATTCACTTATTGAATAATTTCTTATAAATAATGATTAAGTTATTTCCATTTTTTATCAGGAGAGTTGATGGCTTAAATCCAGTTGCGCTTTTCTTTTCAATCTTTTTGGATAGTTCTCTGTTATCAATGAGTTTGCTAATGAATTTGGGTGACTGATTATCTTGTTTCTATACCTGTGTGCTGTTTTTGTTATTACTTCATTTATGGTAGGTGTATTCGTGTCGGCATGAATCAACCAGTTGGGAACATATTTTGGAGCTCCTAAGACAAATTTTCAAAAATTTGTTTTGAAATTTCTGTATAATTTCTATATTAGTCTTATGAGCACTGCCCCACAATTGTATACCATAACACCAAATTGGTTTGAATAAAGATTTATATAAAGTAGGCAAACATAGATAGCGATATATTTCCAAGTGAAAATAACTGTCATCCGAAATTGTGGCATCAATAAAATATTACAGACATTTTGAGAATAGAATTCATCATACAAAAATGAGACAACTGTTTGGGTTGCTGTCTGCAAAAACCGACGTAGTAACAAGTCAAATTAGCGCAACGCTTATAAAACCCTTAAAATCTTATTGGTGTTCAAAAACAATAAAAAATGCGTTGTGTTGTGTGTGGTTTACTTTTAATTGTATAAATTCTATAATATTGGCAACTTAGCTAGTCGTTGACTAGCTCTGCTATTATTATATATGTATAACGTATAAATTAGTATATGTTTCCATCTGAAAGGTTGGTGTACAGGTTGGCCCGTCCTGTCTAGGTCGCCATTGTGATTTGATTACAGTAATGGCTTTAATACATTTGATGCACAGCGTGGGGCATTTTGTTTTCCCGGCATATAAGACTCGATCGTTCGTTACTCTGTCTGCGCGCGTTGGTGTTTTGCATCGTTTTTTATTTAATAACAAATCCCAATTCGAGACGAGCGCAGCACGCATTGTGTGCGATACGAAACGGTAACATAACCACAGCTATTACCTGATATGAATAGATACACTGAACGATTTATATTTAATTTGAATCAGTATCAGTAATGATAGATTATGTTTGGCAATGCACGCTGTCTTGTTTTGTAAAACAATTGTCTATGCGTATAGTAGAGACAACCACATACCCTAAGTTCAAAAATTGATAGGAATGTAAACAAAAATTGTTCTTATTATTAAAATCTCTATAAAATATCTGATAATTCGATGTGCATATGTCAAATGATCATTTTTGACCGCCAAATGGCCTTTTCTTTTACTACTTCTCCGAAACCGCTAGACAGACCTGCCTTCATGAAAATTTATCTGCTTTCATCAGTTGTTCATCTTGTCAATACAAGTAAAAAGTTTTTTGAATTATTAAAATCGGATGCTCCGTTCTCTTAAAAACTGAATTACCGTTTGTGGCACTTTTTGCCTTGTATCTTCGAAACGGCTAGACCTGCCTATGCCAAAAACTAATCAGCACGTCTCCCCCCCCCCCCATCAATAATTATCGAATGTTCTTCGAATCATTCAAATCGGTTGATCCGTGTTCTCAAAATTGTGGACGAAGTTTGTATCCGAACATACATACATATACATACTACACACATCCATACTTTCTGTTTTTATGAGACAATCACATACATCAAGTTCAAAAAGCATTTCTACAATAACTGTTGATTTGCGATATTGAGTACAATAAGGATGTACGTGTTCGTGGTTTAGTGGTGCAACCTCGGCCTTGCTACTAATTGTAGTTGCCCGTAATGAGATATTAAGCAGTAGCGATATCTAATTTTACTTAAACATAGAGATCGCAAATAGGTTTCCGGATAAAAAAAACCCTTTCGGCATTGCTGTAAAAAGTTTTATAATCATCACAATTAGAAATAGACAACCATTGGATTGCTTTGTAATAAAATATATACATACTGTTAATTTATTCCCGTTTAATATGCCCTTAGTAAATCATTGCAATAATAATATCATCGCAACAGCTTATAGAATACCAAAAAAAATCTGATTGATAAAAATATTAAAAGTATAACTGCATCTTGTAATCTATACTATCAAATAGAAAATATTTATACTTACTGACTCATTAGTTCTGTAATAGTGAAAAATATTTTATCTAGCATTTTTTTAAATAATTATTAAATATCTATCAGAAAGAAAAAAAATCTATAAACTATTATGTTTATTTTTTTAACTCCATTTATTTGTAGAAGCCCATAGACATAAAATGTCGGAGATAAATATAGACACATACACAAATGAAGTTTAAGAATATATTATAATAATCTTAAATATTTTTTTAGGAAATTGAAAGCCATATATTTACAAAAAATCATAATTCAAAATATTTGAAAAAATAGCACCTCATCAAATACCTTAAGTTTTTTATCGGTAAGGTTTTTCATTTTGATCATAAACTTTAAACTAGCTTGATCTTTAAAATGCATAATAATATTTTTGAACAATAGAATAAACTTTCAATTTTAAATAAAATTGCAGGTCTTAAATTTTAATTGAAACATTATGTACAGATGTTTATTTTTATGATATTTCAATTTTATTATTGAATTTTCAAGATATTTCTTATTATTTTAAAGAGTACATTTATCAGTTTAAGTATTCGATGTTTGTACCAAAATGTTATAAGTAACAAAACTGAGAACACTGTATTTATACTAAACAAACTTAAAAAACAAAATTAATCATCCATTTACTACCCTTTCAAAGCCTGCTGAAAATCTGTTTTCTATTTGTATATACTTTTTTCATATTTTTTGCTGTATCATAGAAGCATATTTTAATTACTTATGGCGTCCTGTCGGTAAATATGCAAATGGTTCGTGTGCGTCACGCAAGATGTGCGTACAAGCTATATGCGTAGAATCTGATTACTTTTATTTTACATTTCTTGTTTTTCAAATCACTAGTGTATGCAAATCGATTCAGAAAAATGCACAGAATAAACAAATCGCTAAAAAGAATTGTTCAAGAAACATAATCTTAAAACTTTTCTTTTTGAAAAATTGCGATATTAATTTGAATTTTCAATTTGTAATTCAAAATTAACCGTGATTCTGCTTGAGTTAAGTAAAATAGTATAGATTCAACAATTTCTTTATTTATGTATTAACCCTATTGCTACGAGCGTCGCCTATAGACGAAATACCATGTGTCGATTTTTGCTTAAAGTTTTATCACCCTCAGTTTATTCACTAAGGATTCTAATTTGTTATTATAAGTTTTAGTTCTTTACAAATGTAATTTTTGATATTTTTACTGATGATGAAAGGTATTTTGAAAGTAATTATATTTTCAAACTGTTAACATTAACTAGTACAAGTATACAAAACTATGTGCCACAAATTTATAACGATATTATTGTCAGGTCATTACTTGTTTTGATGTATTTCAAAAAATAATACGGCCATCGAGTTTGAATAATAAACTGAAACCACGTTTTCAAATTCGTAACTAGCTGTTCCTAGATTTTGTTCACAAACTTAAATATTATACAAGAGTTTTACTTAAGTCTAATATTCTTATAACCCTCTCTGGGCCGATTTTTTGTTCTGCATAAAAAATGGAATAAAAAATCAATAATTACACGCCTATGTATACAAATGAAAAACAAAAACTAATTTTGATTATTTTTAGTATTATCGAATTATGTGACATTCAAGCCAAAATGCCATTTCGGATTGAAAAACCTAGCAAAGGTTATAAATATTGATATCGTTATAGAATTAAGATTTACGCGTCAAAAAGGTTCATAGAGGGCTAAATTCTAACTTCAATTCTATTATTAAAAATACTGGTTTTCATAATATATTAATAAAATAGTTAATTGCTATCTGTACAAGCTAATTTTAATAATTCTTTATTAAAATTATTATGATATTTATTATGATACTTTATACATACTTAATTTAGTGCTAGTAATTAGTTAGAATTTTATTTTATGTACTTTTATAATTTTAATTTTTTCAAGGTATTCTATAGTTAGCCTGAGGGCTATGTGATAAAATAAATAAATATTAACACTTTGCGGACAGTCAAAGTTTGAGAAAAGCACAAAAAATTACAGTCATTTAATTTTTAATTACATATGATATCCTAAATTTGATTGAACACCGTATATAAGGGTAGTCAGATTATCATTTAATCATTATATACCATGGATGCTATAGCATCTATGTCAAGTAATTTACTTCTATTTTATGCAATTTGCTTGCTTAAACTAATTGGTGACTAAGGTGAAAATTAAGATAATACAAAAATACTTATGGCCTCAGTCAATCATTACATGTATAATAAATACAAAAACTTAAAGTTATATAAAATTAAATTGATAATGATTGACTTTAAGATTTGAATGCTATAGCATCCACGTTATTCTGCATCACTATGCAAATGAATGCTATGGAATTCATGTCCGCAAACGTTACCAATTCCAATTATGTTAATCCAGAACGTACAAAATTCGTCTCGTAACCATCTTGACTGCACTTTTTTGATTAGATCGTATTATCCCCTCACAAATGTTATATCGGAGTAGATTTTTTTCTAGGACTGCAGCAATCTAACCGTATTCGCCCCTTCGAGTTCGGCTCCAATCCACATGGCGCACACACACGGTCCTCCCTCGCTCTCAACGCTTAGCTACCCTGTTCGGTATACTCGAGGGAACTTTTAGAACCGTTCGCCCGTCAACGTCATTTTCCTTTTCGGAGGGTTTTATTTTAAGTGAAAACAGTACGGTCGAACGAGTCCACATATTCGCTTTGCTATGTATGTTTCGTCCAATCGTACTCGACAATAGCTCTCCACGTACTCATTTATATCGGCACGTGTACGACAGTCGGAGATTTTTATACTTATGTGTGAGTAGATTATTTCTGCGAGCTCTCGGGGTGGCTATCCCTATAATAGTAAATCGGTCTTTGCCACCGTTCTGTCAAATGCATTTGCAAAACCAATCTCGATCGGAAGCAATGGCGAACTTGAATAATGCAAAGCTGCATATGTTATGGAAAGGATAAAGTCGAATTGCAGGAATCGATATAAATAAATTCTTAAGGATTATAATGTAATGCCCTTCAACGTCTAAGAATAACTTAGATCACTGAAGCATAAACGTTCTAATACTCTTGATCGCGAGTTCAAACCTCGCTCTGGATAACCTGATATCGTGCAGTAGCAATGTCTATTTTTACTTGAAAATATAGGGTTTGACCCAGCTTCAGGATTTGCCCTAGTGCAGTACTAACCATTATTAATACACTTGATGCATATACAAATTTGGCTAAGATAGCAGTTATACAGTTTTTCTTAATCATGCTAATTTACAAATTTTACCTTATCCAAATTTTTTATTAACAAACCATTTAATTATGCCAAAACTTATAATTTTTTTATTAGACTGTGTTATTCTAATTTTTGATTTATTCAAATTTCTTATCTAATTTTTGTTACTCTCATTAGGTTCATCCACAACATTATGATTTGAAATCATCTAAATTTTGATATCGTCTTTCTTATTTATATTTAATTGCATTTGTATTTAGTGTTGTATTAGTTATCAATTGTACAATTATTTCCCATATGTTATTACAATGTAGCTATGGTTTTTGGATCCAAAGGAGATTGTGGGTATGTGTAAGTGCGGATACAATTTTTCGTCTACGATTTGGAAAACACGGATCAACCGATTTGAATAATGTAATAAAACATTCGATTTGTATTGAGGGGGAGATGTTCTGATCAGTTTTTGGCAAAAGCGGGTCTAGCTGTTTCGAAGATACGGGGCAAAAAGTGCCAAAAATTAATTCAGTTTTTGAGATAACAAAGCGTCTGTGTTGAAATATACAAAATACACAAAATATTTTGTGTGTATTGGTAAAATGCAGTTTTTGGAAAGTCAGGTCTAGCAGTTTCGGAGATCTAATAGAAAAAGAAAACGCCATATGGTGAAAAATGATCATTAGACATATACACATCAAATTATACGATATTTTATAAAGATGTTAATGATAAGAACAACGTTTGTACACCGGTTAGGCTGCGACGCAGTGATTATGCGCTTCGATATTTCGTTTCTGAAACATCTTCGCAGCGCTATTGCATTAAAAAAAAATTTTACGTTTTCAAAAAAATATATATATATATAACAAAAAGAAGTAAGTGTTTCAAAAATATCAAAATTCTCAGAAATCTAATTTTTCCAAAAACGTTTGAAGTTTTTTTTTAAATTTTAATATTTGGTACGGAAAGTTTCAGCAATTTGCCTTAAAAGCACGAAGAACAACTAGTTCAGTTATTGGCACCGACTTGCGTTTTACCAAACCCTTAAATATTTTTCTCTTTGCTTGCGATGAATCAATTGTTTATTATTTCGCTCGGATATTCAAACTTCCATATTTCGGTCTGAATTGACAATTTTGAAAGTCATTGTTATTTGATACAAGAACATGGTAGCGCTCGCAGTACCTCTGTCATATATCAGAAAAGGCTTATTACTAAGAACTACCATACCTTCTTTATTGAAGCCGCTCTTCAGTTTCATCCGTCCGACCTTTTCGGTTGGAAAATACCGATTTCTATCGGGAATTGGTCTTAGTTTGGTCATCAATGTGTCGGCGTTTGCTGTACCTTTAACGGCGGCGAAGTTTCGGACATTCATGTTGACAAGTCCTAATGCCGCGTTGAGCTGGCGAGAGCGACCGCGGTCCACTGCAAATTCCCGCGGGACACCGTCGCTTGATTGGGGTCCGGCGGCTTCATTAACACAATGAAACCGATGACCACTGACAAAACTTCACTCTGAAAGCTTCTGTCCGAAGTTCTGTAGAGAAACTAAAGGAAGAAAGCTCCGAACTTGAGCTGAATCTCCGAATTTGAGTTTCTACTTTTAGAGTAACGTTGCTCAAGTCATATTTTCTAAGGAAAAATGTCATGTAATTTTTAGTGTAAATAAAATTGATTAAAATTTTTGATTCTCACTATACCTTTATTCATTTATTTGGCTAATAGTTAACACTACAAGGCGCCTAGTTTCATATGTGGAACACCAACCTCAATCGTTCCTATAGCCATAAAACTATGATTAGCGACTTGTTTTGACATCTTTATAGATGCTACTGACATTTAGCAATGTAATAATACAAATATTTACCAAAGGGTTTATTTTCATTTTTATAAGTTTTCCTCATCTTCTGATAACCAGTTACAAACAATATATTTTTGTTACAAATTAAAGAAAAAATGAGCCTTACAGGGTTAACAATCACTACATTTTTAACTTCTCGTGGGGTAAGTTATAGTAATGGCAAAAAACTTGCAAATGAAAATTTGTATGTCTTTACGTTTCAAATGTTTGTGAACATTTTGGCATACTTTAGAAATGGATGTATAAGTATATATGTGTGTTTGTGTGCGGATACAAATTTTCGTCAACGATTTCGTGAACACGATTAACCGATTTGAATAATAAAAAAAACATTCGATTCCTATTTATAAAGAGACGTGCTAATATTAGTTTTTGGTAATAGCAGGTTCAGCCGTTTCGAAGATACGTGACAAAAAGTGCCAAAAATGGTAATTCAGTTTTTGAGAGAACGGAGCGTCTGATTTGATAATTCAAAAAAGATTTTACTTGTATACTTGACAATATGAAAAACTGATTAAATTTTTAGAAAGCCAGTTGCGGTTTTGGAGTTTGAGTGAAAGAAGTAAGAAAATGCCATTTGACGGTGTAAAATGATCATTAAACATATGCACATCAAATTATCAGATATTTTATAGAGATTTTAATTTTAAGTGTAATTTTTTTACATTTCTATGGGTTCCGTACCAATGTTTATTATACTGCGACACAACGGTTACGCATTCAATATGTCGGTTAATTTAAAAAAAAGTTCAAAGTATTCAAAAAATTTCAAAATTTTAAAAAAATGAAATTTTTCAAAAATTTCAAAATTCTCAAAAATGTAATTTTTTTTAAAGTTTTCAAAAAACTTTAAAGTTTTTTTAGTTTTGAATTTTTTCTTCGGGTTTCAGCAATTTTCCTTAAGGCTCAATGCAATGCACCACTAGTTTTCGTTTTGTTTTTGCTTTTTTTATACTATACTCCTAATAAATTGTTCACTGGTCCTTTCTCTTAATATCCAGCTATAATGTTCTCTCTTTTTTATACATTGTTAGCAATTTCTACTTATAGTTTCCATTAACACATCACAGAATAAATGTATTATATTTTTTTTTGCACTATCAATAAATGCTAGTACTTCATTATGATTACACAAATAATAAAGATCCTTACTATCAGATATTTTGCAAGTATGACTTTGGAAAGTTATGTCAGCCTGTAAAATTATAATCTGTCAACAAATAAATACGTAATACGTTTCTTTGCTGAAATTGAAAAAGTTTCTCGGAAACAGTATGACCTTAAAGATGCAAATATT
>NW_020538040.1:152879679-152946402 GCF_003426905.1 Ctenocephalides felis
TGAATGAAAAAAACACGAAAATTTATTCAAGAAATGAACAGTTAAAGATTTTTCTCAATTAGAAGTATGTAGTTGAATCTCATTTCTTATTGATTAATTTGACTTTCCGTATTGGGAAGTTAAAGCAACTTGCCTTGAAAAAATGTCAGAACTAGTTTATATATATATATGGGGGATTAATGTTTTATTTTAATAATCAATGCTTTAATCGTAACAACTTAAGTCGCAAAAAGTCGCTATCAGCGCAACCATCTTCTTTTTACTTTTATTATAATACATAGTTTTTATCAATCCCGAAGAATATGAACAAATTTAGTAACTTCGCGCTGGTGACAAATTATACAAAAGTTCTGTTGCCCGTGTACGCGAAACAAGCTTTTTTCCACGCGAAGAAAAACTTTTAATATATTTCCCTTCCGCATCACATATAACTATAATATAGATCTGTTCGTGATTTTCTCTGTGCACTCATAAAGTTCTGACTGGCTACATTTATTCCAGAACCTGTTCAGATGTCGTCGAAGGACGTGGCGAAATGGCGAATATTTTATATTTGACAAACATTTGCATATCGTCGGCCACGTGGAGAGAGTTATAGCCGCCCTTAAACAAATCTCATACGGTTCAAAACTCGTGTCCGAGGTTAGGGTAGAAAGTATCAAACCATTACGACGGCTTAGGACAGTTACCCTCAACTTTTTATATCTTTTTCATATCAGATAATTTGGGAGATCTCTGTAAGTACTTGATAAAATAATTCTAAATCAAATCGATAATGTTTTAAATATGAAAGAATTATTTCGATTTTAATTTAAATGTACCAATGAACATTTCTAAAGATACAAAAAAGTTTTTAAATGTGCATGCATAATATTCACAAAGCAATGACAGTTAAAGCTCGACGAGTGTAATAATATCTATCACTTATTAGAAAGTAATTTGATTTAATTTAATTTTGGCAAAATTTAAAGTGCTCTAATATTCTACTGAGACTTTTTTTTAATTAAAATTATTATGTAACTGTATTTATAATTTAAATTTATTGTATGTGGCTGGATTGTGAAAAAAAATTCAGCAAAAAAAAATTAAAAATGCACCTACACTATATAAGCATTAATTTTTGTTACAAAATCCAATGTTTACTAAAAAAGAATTGCACATGAAATTTATGAATGATGTACTATCTATACCACCCACTCCTGTAAAAATTTAATTCAGCTGTAAGTACAAATCAAATAATTTCAATTTTTTTATCCAATAATGAATTCGTAATTCAAAGATGATATACATAGATCGAATAATTAATTTGATATTGGAATCTGCTACATGAACATCACCAAAGTATATATTACTGCCAGAATATTTTATATAAGTAATCCATATCAATACTAAAAATAAATTGATTTTACCAATCGGTTGAGAAAATTTAGTATCAAATCAATATTATCAAAAGTTTGTCATAAAAACACAGATGATGTCCTTTGAGTTAAAATTCTCACAATAATCATATTCTTATTAAATTTACAAATATTTCAATATAAACAAAAAGTAAAATAAATTTATTATTGGGATTCCATTTTAATTTTTATGAAACATTTTTTGCAGAAAAATCAAAAATGAAAGTTTGTATATATAAATTTACGTTTCAAGGCCTTCTGAAACATTTTAGCATACCTTAGAAAAAATGGGTGTGTGTGTTTTAAATTTTAAAGCTTTTTAGAAAACTTTAATTTTAGGTACGGGAAGTTCCAGCAATGTTAGGTATGTACTCGTATATGCGTATTTTTTTAGATTATATTACATACCATATATCGTACTAAACCGAATTAATCATGGAATAAAATATTTAGGTACTTATGTACGAATAATTTGTTTATAATATGTATTTGGTAATTTGCTTTTGGAAATCATGAAATAAATTCAAATTGGTTAAAATAATTGGTAATTGTCATTTTACGTAAGCAAATTTTCCTCTTCATTGCTTCTATATCATGATTTGGTCATATATAAATTGGACTCCGTTGGTAGTCCGGATTTTATGTGAAAAAGCTGCTTAATAGCTTTGCCATATAGACCAACATTGGTCTATTTTAAGGCAGAATTGGGTCATTAATCTTGCAATGCTTTTCTATAACTAAAAAACAGAATTTAGTGGTTCCATAAATACATAAATAAAAAAAGTATTTCAATATAAATATTTATTTTCTAAATGTTTAGAATCGCTGTTGTCGAAGCAAAAGACGATCATAATGCTTCTGTATTATGTTCCGGCCAAACGCACATTGAAATATCTCAGCGCATCATCAAAAGTGATGTATGCCACTTTCTACCTATGACAGAGACCCGACGGCGGCTCCGATACATTTCAATATTATTCATGAAAATCTCAGTATGCTATTTACAATATAAAAAAGATTTGATTTGCCCCTGGTTACGTTTTCATTCATGCAGATATTATAGAACCACGAACAAAATCTGTTGCGTCACACGATGCCTTATCAAAAAATATTTGTACACTTATATGATTACATTATAGTGATTTGCAAATATCGAAATATACGTCCGCGTAAATAGTAATTGTATAGAGATACCAAAATTATATATATTTTTTTCTAGGTATTCATGCCGTTTATCGTGTCTCATTGTGTCCATAATCAGTCAAAATTACATCAAAATTGTTCGTAATGGGATACGAGGTATGTGATGAGAAATACAATAAAAATGATTAGATTAAATTGGAAGTAAATACAAATTTATACAAATATATTTGGAAATATTTTATACCATTATGTATGATTAGAAATCTATGATTTTTTTCAATGCAAATTATGTAATAGTGTAATTACATTTATTTTTTATGCTAATAATATTTAGCACAAAGATAGATATAAATGTTCATTTATTTAAATTGCGAGTCACGTTCTCCGTTCGTGCTAGGGATTTATTATAGGAATTCGTCACCTGTTTGGATTAATGACACGCTGAACTAAAAATAATTTAGAAGGATTATTTTGTATCGAATAATGTAATTCAATATTATTTCAACGTAGGGCGAATAAATTATTTTATTTATCAATATTTTCTTTTATAACTAGCTATATTATAGATATTTTATAAATATGTAACTACTATAGTTATTTGGTTAGAATTAAACAGCTTGAGATTATTAAATATTTTTAAACTATTTTATAACGTAATATAAAAATCATAAAGTGAGTTAAAAGTATCAATAGCATCAAACCTAAAATTTTAATTTTCATCGGAAAAAATATAATTAAAATGATAAATTTGTCTCTATAATCCAATAGATTGATCATTGAAGAAAAAGGTATAAAAATATGTCATTTGACGATCAAAAATTATCATTAGATACGTGTACATCAAATTATCAGATATTTTATAGAGATTTTAATAATAAGTACAAATTTTGTTTACATGTACCAATGTTTATACGTTCAAAACTATCATGTTTCTCAAAAATTCAATTACAGTTTCATAGTTTTCAAACATTTTTATATTTTTTTTTAATTTTAATTTTTGGTTTCAACAATTTGTCTTAACGCACGATGCCATGCACCTCTAGTTATGTTTTGGTTTTGTCAACCATTAAAATTTACTTGTATCGACACATTTTGTCTCAATCTTGCAATATATAACGTGAAAAAATGAAAGTGCAAATAAAACATTTCTATACGTCTCAAAGATCATTATAATCATAAAATTATCCGCGACAATAGCAGATTGCATATTAGATGTCCTACCAGAGCTGCTAAAATTACATTATTCTCGGAAATAAATTGCACAATGCTGCATCGAGTGAAAGTAAAATAGTTTAATATAGCATCAAGCTCAACTAATTTTCATGTTGCACAACGTAAAATCTCATAGAATTGAATATGCTGTTGTGTTACTGATGTTTTTTATATAGACAAAAATACTCGTATATAAACGAATATTCTACTTTAAAAGTTAAAATGTAGGTGATTTAGTTAATTTCCTCAAAGTTTATTATGACCTCAATTCTGGAATTTGATTCAAGTCATATTTTTGTCATAGTTCAGTCCTGATAATTTTATGCTTATTTTATGGAAGCTATAATGACCAATGTTTTCATACAGACCCCAAAAAATATAAATTTAATTAATTAATATGTTTTTAACTAGCTGTGCTGAACCACACGTTGCTGTGTGATACCTTTAAATAAATATCTAAACAAAAATGCGATTCTGTTACACTAGTTGATTGTTGAGTTGCATCAGATGCATCACCGAGAAAAACATCCCATTCATCATCCTAATATATAATGTTATATAATGTATTATATATATATAATAAATGACATAGCATATATCAATGAAATATAAAGTAAAAATAATAAAATATAGAACATTTGAAACATATTTTCATATTATAACAAAATAGGCAAATTAAAGGCCAATATGTACAGCAAAAAGGCGAAACAAAAAATTTGAACCTATTTAAATAAAATACATGACATGTTTAAATTATACCACTATTGACCAAAAATTGGTTATTTTCATTGGATGTAATTTAATGTTATTCAATTTAATTCAGTTTTTTGTTTAATAGTTATAGAATTGATTCAATAAAAAAGATCAATCAAGACGAAGAATGCAGATGACTAACACGCGAATACTAAATTTAAAAAAATGATAATTAGCGCCAGACAATAAGAGAAAAATTAGCAAAAGCTGCAAAATTTTGCCAAAAATAAATTATAATAGTCTTCAAAAAAAAACACCAACTTTTATCATTTTATTTAAATCAATATTGAACTAAAGTACAATATAAACTTCGAGTTGATTGCAATAAAATTTATGTATTTTGTAATTCACATATCTTAAGGATTTTAGTCGTATATTAGGTAAAAATAGAAAAAAAAACAATGCATTAAATACAATTTCCAAGAATCTAAAATTATTTCACCAGACAACATTCAATAAAGGTACGATTTTTGTATTCCGCACGAAGATTCAACGGGTCAGTGCTCATCTTCACGTGTCGCTCGGACACGTGCATTTTAATGTCCACGGAATGTATTATAAGATACATTTTTAATATGTTGCTCGGACACATGAGTGTGAAATAATAACATCACGTGTACACCTGTAACGAAAGGGACCTGTAGACGTATGTACAGACGAAGCCAGATTTGCGGATTCACATTATGCAAACGGGATAAGCGTAAAATTGAGGTAAAAAATAATTTATTTACATTTAATTTTTATATAAAGAAAAGTCGAAACCACTAGTTTGTAGTTAGATACATTGATACACATCATAGTCAGCTCGATATCAAGTAGCAGTGATAGCAAATTCTAACTTGAGCCTTTCGGAAGCATTGCTGCAGTGTGAATCTCATCAGCATTAGATCATGGAGAAAGATCAACAACTTTGTTGCATTTTTATACCATCCAGTTAATGAGTTACATCAAAACAGCTCTTAAAACATGTACAATTCTGATTGCTGTCCAAACAAAAAAATGCGTATATACCTATCCCCTGCTTTCACGAACAATTCACTCATATGTATAAGATTCCAATCTAAACAAAAATAAAAAAGCTAATATGCGATCTTTGCTGTAAATCACTAGGTTTGTTTTCATTGAGATCAAATTTTTTATTTGGATCTTTTGTGAATGTTGTACTAAATATTTTTTTAAATTTAAAGAGTTTGTAAAAAAATATGTTATTTGACGTCTGAAATTCACGCTATCAATTATATAGAAAAACTAATTAAAAACAAAGTTTAAATACAATAATTCTTTTTGTTTTGACATTTCAAACAAACTAGCTTATACACACATCAAATTAAGTTTGGATCATAAAACGGAGAGTTCCTATCAACATAGTTCCATCATCGACAAGACTAGACTATAACTAAAAATTCGTAACTGTAACGTACATTTTTAGTGTTGTATTTTGACAATAAAACAATGAAAATGTAATTATAAATATAAGCAAATTATAGTTTACTGTTTATAATTTTGTGTGAATGCAAAATTAATAAATTTTGTTAAAATATTTTTTTTCTCCAAAAATCGTGTAAGATCTAAAATGTGTAAAACAGGAGATAGATGTATAATAGAAATGCACAGAATCTTCTCGTAAAAACTGTGGTAAATTTTATCTATACCGTAACAATATTAGAGTAAAAAATTACTAGATTTTGTAATTTCTCTAATAGCTGTACTGTTATGAGTAAATTTGTTCCTCTTAATTTTTAATGCTATACCTATTCTGTCTTCCTAAACCTATATCGCTATACTATTTTCTGAAGACAAACTATAATGCATTTTAAATCTTAGAAACGTATTTGTAGGAGAAAGTGGAGTTATTCTCCATGCTTAAAGTTTTTATGAGTAAAAGTGAGCATTGTTGCATACATCTTTCGCAAAATTCATTTTATTTTTGTACTAATATCTAGCAGTATAACTGAAATAACAAGTAATATATGTATAAAGCATAATGAAATCAGTTTTTAATCGTACGTTATATCTGCAAAATAAAACATGTATGAAATGTTTAAAAATTGGACATCCATATATTTCGGCTACAATCACTAATTTTCATTCAGTAGAAAAACAAGTTTAATATCCATCCATATATTCAAAATATTGCTACAAGGCAAGTGGAATTAATTTTTCAGTATGTCTACAAAAAATTAATTGTAATTAAAATTGAGATTTGGCTATTCACAAAAAATTATGCACTGCTTTTTTTTTAAATTGAAAAACTTGTTTTGATAGATCTTTTTAAGAAGACATTTATAAAATTTTAATACCAAAATAATAGAGGAGAATAATTTAACAGTCATGCACATTTGTATTTCATGAGCAAGTGTTTTCATTAATTAAGAATACCAAATTGTAAATGTGTATGGATTATTATTATTATTATCATTATTTTCGTTCTTAAACTATTACAAATTATTTACTTATTGTTAGATTAATTATTATATTCAACAGTATATTCCACTGAATGAAGGTTTGGATGTTAGCCGAAGAGTATAGGTTTAAAATATTTTTAAATTTTATTTTTGGGCTGAAAATAACTTCAAACGATATATATATATATATATATATATATATATATATATATTCAGTGTGCATATATGGGTGTTTGTGAATTCAGATACCTATTATAAAATATCTGAACGAAGAAATGCAAACAAAACGAAAACTGCTGGAATGGGCGACGGACGTTACGAGCACGATGCTATTTATTTTAAAAGTTGGCCGAGGCAGCATCCCGTAGAATGCGAAAACGCGAATTGAAGAAATGCGCGAGAAAAAAGAATTAGCATAATCAGAATAATTTCCAGCAGCTGACAGTTTCCTGCGTTTTTCGCATCTTCACTCTGTCGGCCCCACAGTCACCCTCCCCCATGGGCTGAAGTGCTCCAAACGGGCGCAGCGGGGGATAAATTCCAGACACGGGATAAAGAGAATTGAACGAAATCATAAATGAGTCGGAGGAAGTAGAAAAATGTATTTCGAATATGCTAAATTTTTAAAGTTTGATAAAAGATTTATTTTTGCAAGAATTGTTGACTGCATGAATCGATATTCATATTTTAGTTCATTATTCATATATATGCAATAAGTTTTATGAAATTGTGCAAGTTTTGAAACACCATTTTATACATTGTATATAGTGTCCCTATCTCTCCTATATATAATAAATTTAGGAGAGCTAAGGGGCTATATGTAACGATGGTAACTAGTAACAAGCGTTTTTCAATAGGATTTTAAAATATTTTTTTTTTATGTCCTACAGGCCGACGCAATAAACAGAACTGTGCAGGGGCGTCATTTTACAGCATAAAATTTCATTTTACATTATTATTATCAACTAACTTTAAATTTTTTGTAAAATATTTTGTTTAATATTTATCAATCTTTAAAAATGTGTACCAATTTTTGTAATTGCTAAATTGTTTATATAGTTATCTTGATTAATATAAAAAATTTGCAGCTGGAGTTAATTGGAACAAAACTTTGGGGCTAGTTGTAACATACAAGAATGATGTACAGATTGAAGTAAAGATTGGGTGGAATGTACAGTTTGTGCACATGTAAATTGTGTTACTGGAGAAACTTAATTTTATTTGTAGTACTATAATGAATGTAGTTTACGTTGATTTATGATAAAAAATTATATTACAGAAGACATTGTAAATAAGATTTGTATTAATTATCGTTTGCGTTTATGTATGAAAAAAAAACTACTTAAAAACAAGTCAATTTGCTTAAAAATTAGTAAAGAATAAATGATCAGATGCATTATTGCTGTTTTTTGCCCCGGTAGATGTTACAACTAACCCCAGATACGGAGTTATGTGGGAAAAATTATGAATTGTGAAATAAAGAACAATAGTTCTGGAATTATTTTTACTTTATTTGGTAGAAGAATAGTCAAAGCAACACTCTAGCTTTAATTCGCAGAAGTAGAGAATTTTCATAAAATTTTAATAAAAGGATCACAAAAAAACACCTAGTTCCACTATATATATTAAAAATTAATTGAATTTATGTAACATTTGATACAATTGGTATTAGTTTTCATATGACAATTAATAAAATACTAACAATTTATCATTGTCTTTCGTCGATTTATATTTCAAAAGTTATTCGTAATTTACTAGACTAATTTTATGCAGGTTATTTAATATTTGGTGTAAATCGGTATAGTTAAACAAATTATAGTAACGATAGACATTTCCATATAATTAGCATTTCATTGTCTGATGAATGAACGAATGTAAACAATACTTAATACGTTCTAATACAATTTATTAGAACAGTAAAACAATGACAAAAATATAAGTCGTTACAACATTTGTGAATAAATATTTATTAGAACTAGTAGAATAATTTATTTATTTTCAGAATTAATGCAAAAACAATAAGTAATCTATAAAGAATTAATTACTGCAACAATTGTGTGAGGTGAATTGTAAAAAACTATAAAAATTTGCAATCATTCAAAATACTAACAAAATTAAAACGAAAGAAAAAATTTCATTTTGAGTATGTATAAAAACATTCAAATGTTTTGTTTGATAATTCTATACGTTATATTCAAATTCAAATTAAGACATTGCAACTAAAAGATACTATAAGTGCAGCTGTCATGCTAAATTCAGTATTTCATGATTTTGAATAAAAGTGAAGAAAAGAATAATTTTATTGTTTCATATTCGTGTTTCAATAAGTTAATGTAATGAGGTAAAAAAAATAATATCTAGTGCACTTCAAAAACAAATTTTTTTTGAAACGCAGCATTTATGTATCAAACATTTCGTCAGTTACGATAAGAAGCAATCATGTTCTCTTCATAAAAAAGAAAGAAACAATAAAAGTAAAGGTGAAACTCATTTCCATATATCGCTCTTAAATTTGCTCCAGTCACGTTGCTTTGCATATACAACGCCCGTGGCATATATTGGGGAGGAAAAACAGTCTATTGTAAACTTACTTCGCTCATGTTTTCTCGAGGCGTTTCGGCGGATTTTGCGATATTTTATAAAACATTTGCATTCAGTTAGAGTCCCAGTTTGAACTTTGTGCACATGGCAAGTGGTTCACCTTTTATGCCGCGGAAAGAGAGCTGAGACTCACCGAATATCGGAAAAAATAACTTAAACTCTATAAACAATATAAGAATTAATCGGCAGAAAGACCGAAAATTTTTATACAATGCTGCAGACTAATGCTCTAAGATGAGAGTAATTGATTATTATAATATTTAGTATAATAGAGATAACTAGTGGCTTCATGGCATTGTGTCTTATTGCATATTGGTGGAACTTTTGTGCCGTTATGTAAATTTTTAAAATGCTTTAAATTTTGTTGGAAACTTTGAAAAAATTAGATTTTTGAAAATTTTCAAATTTAAAAAAAAATTACTTTTGAAAAAGTTGAAATTATTTAAATATTTTGTTTCCTTTTTAAGTTTTATACTTATTTTGAGAATGTGAAAGTTCCAAAATTTTATCAAATTGGGTCAATACCAGTAAAATGTTTTTTGTATCGTTGAAATCGGACCCTTCGTTCTCCCAAAAACTGAATTTCCATTTTTGGCACTATTTCCCCTGTGTCTTCAGAACTGCCTTTGATAAGAGCTAATTAGCAAGTCTTCTCGTCAATAAAATGATCTTGCGTCCTTTATAAAAATAAATGCATTTTTGTGACCATTGCACAATTTTTGAAAACAAATAAAAATCGAAATAATCGTCGATACGCCGTCGTACGACGATGCAAAGTATGGTGTCGAAATTTATACGATAACTCTCTATGTGCATGCGTGACTTGCGCTTCTTTATTAAACCAGGTTTCCATGAACCTCTAACTTCTAAGAAAGGTAAGTTATAGTAATCGCAAAAAATAAAAAATAAAAATTGAGATATTTTTACGTTTCAAAGCCTGCTGAACATTTTGTCAGACCTTAGAAAAAATCGTGTGTGTATGTTTATGTATGTATGTGCATTTTTTTCTCGACGATTCCGAGAATACGGGTCAATTAATTTAAATGATTCTACATAAAAACATTCGATTCCTATTAATAGGGAGACGTGTTGATTAGTTCTTGATCAAATCATCTCCAGAAGTTAAGTGAAAAATAATTTCATTGTTTCCTATTTGTGTTTCAATAAGTTTTTGAAGATTCAGGCAAATAGTTCCAAAAACGGTAATTCAGTTTTTGAGATAACGGAGTGTCAGATTTGAATGATTCAGAAAACATTTTATTTGTATTGACCAAATAAAGAACTGATTAAATTTTTGGGAAGGCTGGTCTAGCGGTTTCGGAGATATAACAAAAAAATAGAAAATGCTATTTGGCAGTCAAACTATCAGATATTTTTTATAGAGATTTTAATAATAAGTACAAAGCTTGCTTACATGTCTATGGGTTCCGTACTAAGATTTATAATGTTTAACCGTTAGACTGCGATGCGGCTCTTACGCGCTTCGATATATCGTCTTTAAAAAATTCCCAAATATTAGAGTCAAATCTACAAAAAAGTCATTTGCTTCAAAAATGTAATTTCTCAAAGTTCTCAAAAAAAAAATAAAACATTTAAATTACGGTACGGTAAGTTCCAGCAGTTTGCTTTAAAGCACGATGCCATGCAACACAACCACTTTCAGTATTTTAAAAAACATACCGTTCAAATAATTTGGAGCTGTTAACTTCTTCGTAAAACCATGGTCTTATTTGTAAGACGTTCTTACACATTTCGTTACGAGTGCCCATAGGTACGGCCTGTATATAATATATATATATATATATATATATATATATATATAAATGGTTCCAAATTGATAAAAAATAATTCTCTCAAAGTTTTAGCTCTAAAAAAATTTAAAAATGCTTTTAGATATAATTTAGCAAACAAATGAATGAGTTTTATTCAAAATTTGTCGTTAAGTTATGCCTAATTTTTTTTTAATTTTCAAAATTTTTTCCATGCTATTTCCATACGAAGTTTGATTGAATTACACGCTATCTAAAAGTTAATATCAAGAGCTAAAACTTTCAGAGAATTGTTTATCACTTTGGAAACATTTGAGCCCTTGGGAGCAAGGAAATTTGAAAATGTCCATATTAAGGACCACCCTAATATATATATATATATATATATATATATATATATATATATGTAGAAATTAAATAAATATGTATATAAGTATGAACATTTAGAACAGTACTTAAATAAAGTTTTAATAGACAAAAAAAATTGGAATACCTAAATTGTATTACCTGAATTGTACTTCAAAAAGTGGATATGAGAAAATTTCAAGGTAATGTTGAAAGACGTAATAGGAAACACCAAAAACTTCCACACTTTTCGGCGAGGTGTCCCGAAGTGGTGTCACTCCGGCGGAAAACATTGCCGTAAAGAAAGGTTAATTTTCTAGTATATGCCGATTAAAAGTAACCGATATGATCGTATTCAAAGACTAATTAAGATTGTCCATATGTGCGATTAACTAAAGAGGTCAAAACTTAACTAAAGAGGTCATGAGTGTCCTATTCACCCGCGGTCATGTGAATCTATCCCAGAGTGGTGCGGAACGGTAACCCGTAAAAATCCTTCGCCGGCCGTGCGCTGAATGTACAAGAGCTCAACGCGCCGCCGGGCTGCGTACGTGTCGGATCCCGGAACTATCAAAATATTGAAATAAAATTCATCTCGCGCATCATCGACAGCTGTTGCACGCGTTTTAACGTTTTGCGAGCTTGTGATTCCCGCGGACGGGCGGCGGCAAAAATAAATTTTGGAACGGGCACAGAAATACGTACTCTCTTGCTGACGAAAAACTGAATACTGATTGTGAGACAAAAGTTTTGACGAATCTTGCAACGATTATGCTTCGAATTAGATAGTCTCAAAAGTACTGCGGATTTAAATCACCAGCAACATGTATTTTGCAAATACATTTTCAATACTTTTAATATTTCTGTCGTAATTAGTATTAAATACATTCATATATACATTTTAGATATTTCGACCATCGTCGGCAAGCGATCTTTTTCCTACATACGAACTGTGCTTTAGGGGGCATCCATTAATCACGTGATCGATTTTTTAAGGATTTTTGAACCCTCTCCTTCTTAGTGATCCGTGGTAATATTCAAAATTGCCCCACTCCCCCATCAAACATCATGTGTAATTTTAGTTACGAGAAAAAAATGTAAAATCTAATTCATTTGAAAATGATTTTTTTTTTTTTTAAAAAAAATGAGGTAAAAATTAATACACGTGATAACTTACTATACCCCTAAATTAATAATGTTGAAAACATTTTTTTCAAAAATCATACTTTATTCTAACACTAAATAACTAAACGGTTATAAGTTATAGGATTAGTTATAAAAAATTGTCTCCATTATACATAATTTCGGTAAAAAGAACAGATTTTATTCGGGATCTTATTTATAAATTATATTGGTAAAAAAAAATATTCTGAATTGATTTTATAACTTAGTACTATTTTTGAGTAAACAAAACAATATTGTTTAAAAAAAAAATAAAAATAAACCCAACCCATAGATAATATTTATAAATTAATAGCCAACTAGTTGTGTATGGCATCGTGCCTTGGGGAAAATTGCTGGAACTTCCCGTACGGTAGCGAAAATATTCGAGAAATATTAAATGTTTTCATATAGATTTATATGAAGTTATATAAACTAAATTACAGAGTTAATTATTTATTTTAAAAAAATATAAGCGAGCTTTAGAACTTCAGTCAGAATTAAAATTAAAATATGAATTATTTGCGATATGCAAAAAAAATTTGTTTTGACAAAAAAGGAGTTGGAAAAAAAATTGAAAAAAAATTGTTTACAAAATTATTTTGTCAAAACAAGCAGAAAGTTTTTTGAATCATTCAAATCGGATGCTTAGTTCTCTCAAAAACTGCCATTTGTTGCACATTTAGCTAGCTCGGTATATCCAAAACGGACAGACCTGCCTTTGCCAAAAAGTAATCACGACTTCTCGTCATTACAAATTGAATGCTTTTTGGATCATTCAAATCAGATGCTCCGTTCTCTCAAAAACTCTATTTCTATTTTCTGCACTTTTTGCTCCGTATCTCCGAAACGGCTGGATCTTCCTTTGCCAAAAACTAATCAGCACATCTGCTTATCAATAGAAATCGAATGTTCTTTGAACCATTCAAATCGGTTGAAACGTGCGCCCGAAAACGGACGAAAAATTGTATTCATACATACATACACACACACACATCCATTTTTCTGAGGTATGCCAAAATGTTCAGAAACCTTTAAAACGTGAAGATATGCTAAAATTTTCATTTTCGATTTTCGGTTCATTACTATAACTACCCTACGGGAAGTTAAAAATATGCCATTTGGTGATCATAAATGATCATTGGATATATGCACATCAAACTATTAGACATTTTATACAAATTTTAATAATAAGTATAAATTACATGTAATATTTCATTTTGTATTATTATATATGTATTTCGTATAAGGGGTTTATTTTTGTATTATGGGTTCCGTATCAATGTTTATCCGTTAAGCGACTTTTTTAGATGATTCGATTCTAAACCAGCTAAGCAGCGCGATTGTGTTGAAAAAAAGTTTAAAATTAAAAAAAAAAAATTAGGTACGGAAATTTCCATGAATTTGCCTCAATGCACGATACCAAGCACCACCACTTTAGTTTTTTTTTCTAAAACATAACCTAATACATCGAGTCTATAAATAAAAATAAAAGGGTTATAATTTTGTTTTCAAAAATAATTTTAAAATTGTTGCTCCAAAGCGCCATCCCTGTGAGCGAGATAAGGGTGCCCGCGGCGAGTCTCGCATCAGCACAGAATCCGGCTAGGTTCGGCGCGGCGCTTCGCTTCTATCCCATGCTGACTTGGGGATATTGTTGGCTGGGAAATCAGACGAAAAGCGAGATAAACTAACCGCATAATAAATGAAGTGTTCACACTTGACGGTAGACTTTGTAAATCTGTATGAATTGCTTGACGAGTAGTCATATCAGCGTATAAATCATATTTAGGTACAGCGCGGGAAAAATGAGAGAGAGTTGGGAAACTGGATGTTCTCTCAACAGGCATATTTGGGAATTAAGATGTGCTAGTAGGTACTATTGAATACATACATTATATATAGCTATATTAGATAGTTGTGTATTGGATTTGTATATATTGTGTTGAGATTTGAACAAGGAATTAAAATGTGATAAAACATTTGATTTTTAACCCTCCGTCGGTCGGATATTTTTTCACCTTTGAACAGTCGGAGTGGTTTGGCTGGACTGGACAACCATTCATTTTACGTGCATTTATATGGGATAATTGAGTTTTTGGCTTCTTATATATTAACGATTATTAGTAGTAAATATTTATAGTTTCGGATTTTTTATTTTTTTACCGTCTTTTGCATGTGTTGAGCTTGCTTATAATAAAAAAATTATATATTATATTATATTATATTATATAAAAAATCAAAGAATATAAAAAAATCGTTGCTTTTTTATTATTATTTTTTCTGTTTTATATCGATGAAAAACAATATTTATTCTTTTTCGGCTCCATCGAAATGAATGTGAAATTCAAATGAAAACGAAATGAGGTGCGTCGCCTTTGAAATAAGCTGTAAAAGTCAAGTTGAAAATATTATTTCATCACAGGTTTTTATTTACATTTTTCATTACAAAAAAAATTTCGAACGCAGTACTGGTAGAAAAATTGTTGATAATTTGCGCATTACTCATCCGATTTTCAATGTTTGCGATGACCAATAAGTTCATCAATAAGTAGGTTATCAAGCAACTCTCGTCGTGAAAATACTAACATTCATGTTACAACACATAGCAAAGAATATATAAAATGCAGTTTGAATAGAAAATACCAAAAAAGACATAATACTAATTTACATATATCAAAAAGCGTATATGTCATACAAAATGTATGGGTGGTCTAGACAGACCTTATCCTTATAACTATCCTTCTGTACATTTTTTCGTCCTGATTTTTTCATTGATCGACAGCTAATGAAATTTTAGGAAAAGTCAAAAAATTTCAAGTCGATAGGATTACTAGAAGTATTTTTTTTAATTGAAGTCGAAAAAAGTCTGGCCAGACCACGCCGACCGACGGAGGGTTAATAATATATAAAAATATAAATTATATATACGAAATGTATATATGTATTCGATTCTGCTCACCAGTGAAAATGGAAAACACTCAAGTACTTCAAAAAGACCATGTAAAATATCTCGGCATATACCTCGATAGAAAATTGGCGAATTCATATAAAAAAGAGGCAACCAAAAAACTTTGGTTTTTTGGTTTTTTATTTGGGACTAAATCTAGACTTAACTCATACAATAAGCTGCTTTTATATAAAATATTATTCAAGCCAATTTGGTGCTATCGAATACAATTATGGTGTAGTGCGCATAATACTAATATATGCATAATACAAAAATTCAAGAATTTTCTGAAAATTGCCTTGGAGCACCAAAATCTGTTCCCAACTGGTTGATTCATCTTGACACGAATACCCCTACCATAAAATTAAAAAAAATCTGATTCAATTGATGCATCATGCACCACATTGATTGCTGATCGAAATTCTGCAACGATATGCATTTTTTTTATTTGCTATTTTTGTTTAACACAAAGATGGTATTTAATAATTATTTAAAAAAACAAATAGAAAACTTACAAACAAAGCAAAAGCTTTATATATATATATTCAATTCTTACCTTAGAAGTTGTATCCGCAAGCATTTCTTCGCGAGTAGCATACAGTTCGATTCACACATAACACATCACTTTATTTTACGCGAAATTACTTTGAATATTTAACTTTTGCACTTATTTTACGCGATTTGAACACACTTTATTTCTTTTTAATTGCACTTAAATTTTATCACTGCTGCAAAAAATACATGGGTTAATTAAATACATGGAATGGTATAATTACAATTTTGTCATTTCCTACTACGCATATTATTGGTAACTAACTATCGAAATTTAAATTTTGATCGGAGACGCACCTACATTCAGGACAAAATGTAAAACTAAAAATTGTTGCGATAATTTTTAGCGATGTTTGCAAAGCAGTATATGAAGATAATTTAGATTTTGTGAATTCGCTAGGGTCGCGTAATTATACCATTAAAAAGCATGCTTAGAATTTTAAAATCACTCACCATATCGCGAACACTCACCATATCGCCAATATTTGTAGAAAATCACTATCACAAAATGTTATTTAGAAGTTTATGACACACAAACCGCACTAGAACTGCACTAAACACCAAACACACGTAGCACTAAAAATCAAAATTTGCAAAATCACGCACTAAAAAATTAGAAATTTACAAAATCACGCACTAAAAATCGACATTTACAAAATCACGCATTAAAAATCGAAATTTACAACTGAACATTTCATAACAGTATATAGTCCTCCGAGCACTGGAAAATTTTATGAAAACCTGTGAAAATAATGTATAATATATTATTAAATGAAGACTCAACTGCTTAAAGAAAAACTCTGGAAGATGCGTAACACATTAATTTTATTAATTCAATCATATTGTTTATTATTATTATACAATATATTATCTCATTAATTACTGTTAAACTACTTATTAATACAAGTATGTAATTTACGTATATTTTCACTATTATGTTGAATTAATACTATTATATTATTTATTACTATTAGGACAATTATGCTTGAAAAGATTACAAATAAAATAGAATTGCTTTATCGAATATCCATGTTAGTTATTATTATATCTATATTATATTTATAATTGTGCAGTTTCAGATAATTCACCTAATTTGATAATTCACAATTGTCAATTAATTTACATTATATTGTAATTATAATTACAATTAATTGTATTATTATATTGTACAATTAATAATAACAATATTCGTATGATTATAAAAAACTATAATTTACTCTTAATTCGTTTTTCGAATTTATGTAATATTAATTATTTTAAAATTGAAATGTAACTTTATTTCTTCTCAAAAATCAATCCTAATTTAGAATAATTAGATCAACTGGCAATTTTCTTTTCATCCCAGTAAAAACTCTTCTTATATATGATTTTCATATTACATAGCACGCACTCACCGCGTTATAGGAGGGTTAACTCTGTATTTACGTATAGGAAAACAGTAGAAGACAAAAAGAAATTAATTGCATCATTTTGAAATTACTCTTATTCTCTTTGATATGCAATATGGAAAGAAGACTAAATGTAAACAAATGAAATGCTGAAGGTCATTTAATTCAGAGAAGTGTGTGCGTATTATGCAACATGGTAATACACCCAGTGCTGAATTTACTGCCCAGGGCGGCAAATTTTCGGGGGCGGCAAAATTTGGATAGTGAAAAATATTCTGTATAATATAATTAACTATTTTTTTTAATAACATTTTTAATTTTAAGAAATATAATTAACAAAACAAAATACGATTGCAAAGCAAAATTTGGCAATTTGGCTAATATAAAGATTCGTAAATGAGTTGAAAGTTTAAGAAAAATATGTTTTTCAGATCTCGAGCCCGATGATGATTTTTGCACTTCCAAGCTTATAGCGCAAAAAAAATAATAACTAGTGACGCATGGCATTATGCCTTAAGGCAAATTACTGAAACTTCCCATACTGAAAATTACTTTCTCTAAAGAGCTTTAAAATTTTTTGAAAAATGAAAAAAAAAAGAATTTAAAAAACCTTTAATTTTAAATTTTGAAGTTTTTTGAAAATTATGAACTTTTATTTATTAAAATTAAATTTTATTTGAATGATTCGATTCCTATTGATAACAGGACGTGCCGAATAGTTATTGGCCAAGGTAGGTCCAATTGTTTCGAAAATACGGACCAAAATGCCAAAACGATAATTCAGTTTTTGAGAAACGGAACGTCCAATATCATTCAAAAAAAATTTACATGTATAGACAAAATGAAGAACTGCTTGTATTTGTGAGAGGCAGGTCTAGTGGTTTTGGTAATCCAATAAAGAAAATTGAAAAAGAAACATTTGGCGGTCAAAAGTGATTATTATACATATGCACATCAAGTTATCAGATATTTTAATAATAAGTATAAATTGTGTTTACATTTCTATGGGTTCTGTAACATCATTTATCCGTCATACTGCAACGCGGCGCTTACTTAATAGGGCAATTTTAATTTTTTTTAAATTTAATTTTAATTTTTAGTACGAGAAGTTCCATACATACTATTTATAGTATGTAATGGTAATAAATGTTTTGCAATCAAATAGTTATTTTAATTTTAGTACAATGATATATAAAACTATTTAAGTAAAAATTCAGGGATGGGGCGGCAGTTTTGTCAGTGCTCCAGGGTGCCAAATTTCTAAAACGGCCCTGAATACACCACCTATAATTTAGAATTTTTTACTTTATTGCAGGAATGGTCACACATTATTGAATGATGAGAAAAATAATAGAAATTTTCCGAAAATCGTATGATCGGTTCTTATAAGTTGAAAATAATTCAGAAACAAAAATAAAAATCATTTAACGTAATTCACTCACAAGGGGTAATGTTTTCAAGGGGGTACAATTCAAAAGTTGCAGCAGCTAGCGGTACTGTACAAAGTATGATTGTTCAAAATATTTTTTTCAAATTTACTATAAAAACTTTAATTATTAGTTTATATAATTGACGACATAAAGCAAGAGATAAAAAAAAATGTATGATATAACGTATGTATGTATACTCGAATCCAAACGCAATCGAACACCTGTCGTAAGTACGTCAAAAATTACTTTTTTCTTTAAAATGTATATACAATTATAATTTTCACAAATTTATAAATTCTGAAACTCGTATATGGCATAAAACGGAATACTCGGAAAACCGTCAAATTGGCGGGATTGGACGATTACCCAAAAAATTAAAATACATTTTCTTCATTTGCAATATTATGCCTTCAAATAGTAAATATAATGGTAACAAGGAGTCTAAAATGCACTAAACTGGATTTAATTATGTAATTTAGTATACAATAGAATAGCTAACAAAAAAGATCATCTCATCTCATCACTTGAAACTCGGATTTTAAGAATTGTTTTGTACCGTCAAAAATATATCAAGTAACTACCTATTTTGCATACTGAACATTCTATTATCAAGTTTTAGACGGTCTGTCACATTATTATAGACATTTTTTTTTCAAGTATAGTGAATTGCATTTTGCATTACAGATGTGTTTGTGATAGTGTTAACCGGCTTAGTACCGTTTTGTTTTCTATTTTACTGTAAATAATTTAATTAACTGTATACTGTAATGAGACTAATCCTGTATCCGAAAAACATAAAATGTATGAAATATAATATATAATGTTTCAAATCAGTAAACGTCAACATCAGGATTTCAAAAAAGTTGCCTAAACGTGCAATAAAATTCGAATCTATAAGAAAAATGCATAAAAGACATCTAAGTAATATTTAAAAAAATATGTTCTAAAAAAAATATGGTTACCGTGTAGATCCCACTATTTTTAACTTCCCGTAGGGCAAGTTATAGTAATCGCAAAAAAATCGAAAATGAAATTTTTTATATATCTTTACGTTTCAAAAGCTTCTGAACATTTTGGCATACCTTATAATTAGAAAAAATAGATGTATGTGTGTGTGTTTACGTATATATGAATATTTACGAAACTCCCGTAAACCGATTGTTGAATAAAAAATTTAATAGTAAAAAAGGTTAAATAAGTCATTCAACGTAAATCACTTATATGGAGAAATATTATGCGTACTGAGTTGCATCAAGAAAGATCTACAAGGTGGAACAGCCTTATCATGATCGATCCAAATAATACAAATTTTCTAAAAAATATCGATTAACATGTATTAGTTTATATAAATGACGTCATAATACATAAGGCATAATAAGAAGACGCAGTAAAAAGTATGATGTAACGCATGTGTCCATAATAAAAGTCGAGTACAATTGTGACATGTGTTTTAAATAAAATTATTAATGTTTTTTTCTTTAAAATATACGCTCCAGAAATTATATATTTAGCTAAATGAAATCGAACTAAAAAAAACCTCGAAGATTAACAAAGCGTCACGAATAAAAACATTCAACGTAAATCACTTACATGAAAAAACGATGCGTACAGTTCAACAGTTGCAGCAAGAAAGAAGTGCAAGCTACCACGATCGCTTCGACAATGCAAAACATAGACATGCATATTTTTATAAAGTGAAGATCATAAACTCAATTTTGCCATGCGATTAATTCACAGCAAGTGCCGCCACTTGCGACAAATAATGGAACCATCTAATTTGACAGTTCGTGCCTCACAATTGTGCAAAATCTTGTCATCTATGATGATGTCTTTGTTGACCTTGATCGATGACATGAATGGTAGCAACAAGCATACACCGAATCGAAGAATTTATACTTGTTTATCTATGCGTAGAATGCATTCACTAAATCGATATTTTGTTGACTATTAAATAATTACCATTTGTTCTAAAAATTATTTTAAATACATGAAATATTATAATTCGTTGCTAATTAAATTGCGTTTGTGTAAAAAAGTAATTTTTACACTTTACTCACTAAGTAATTTGATAAATAAACCAGTGGGGCGCATAGCATCGTGCCTTAACACACTTTCGGCGGATAGGATTTCGGGCTAACTTGTACCCGTAGCGGGGTTTTCACAACGGTGCGAATGCGTATAAGCATGGCATGAAAGCACAGTCTTTTACTTACAATACTTACTGCCCAAATTCAAACGCAGTAGTAAATACTATAATATTAAGTTATTATGAGGTAAAACTATCAATACTGAAAGTAAAACATTTGCAAATAAAGTTGAATATTATTACGCAATGATACATATGTTTAGTGTTTAGACAATGAAATGAAAAATGTAATTAATTCTAAAAATTTAAAACAAAATGCACAGAAACATTTTCTATACGTTTTCTTACGTAATTACTCACAAGTTTAGTCTGTGAAATACAAAAAAATTTAATCTTAAAAAGCAATTAATCAAAATACACAGAAAAGTTTGTTATACGAGGTGTGTTCAAAAAGTACCCGGAATTTTTAAATTTCGCGGGTCTGGAGTGTCTGATAGTCAAAATTTTTTTTTATTGTGTTGGTATACATGCCCCTAAAGTATGATGAAATTTTCAGCTATATTCACTGTTTACTTTGTCTGTGGTAGTCGCTAAGGTTCGACGTGTTTTTCTGAGCTCGGCGATTTTTACAATGGAAGAATTGAAAAGTCAAAGAATTTGTATTAAATTTTGCGTAAAAAATGAAATAAAGTGTAACAAAGTGTGTGAAATGTTACAAAAAGCCTATGGTGAGTCTGCTATGAAAAAAACAAGTGTTTACGAGTGGTATAAGCGTTTCCAAGATGGCCGCGAAGATGTTGAAGATGACGAACGCTCCGGTCGACCCAGCACGTCAACAAACGATGAAAATGTGAAAGAAGTGGAAAAAATGGTTATGAATGATCGCCGAATCACAATTAGAGAAGTTGCTGATGAAGTTGGCATATCAATTGGCTCATGTCATAACATTTTTTCAAATGTTTTGGGCATGAAACGAGTGGCAGCAAAATTCATTCCAAAACTGCTGAATTTTGACCAAAAAAGCAATCGCATGAACATCGCTCAAGAGCTGTTAAATGACGTCAACAACGATCCAAGTTTGCTTGAAAGGGTCATAACTGGTGATGAAACATGGGTGTACGGTTATGATGTCGAAACCAAAGCCCAATCGTCCCAATGGAAGAGCCCAGGTGAGCCAAGACCGAAAAAAGCACGTCAAGTTCGATCGAATGTCAAGGTTTTGCTTACTGTTTTCTTTGATTATAACGGCATAGTGCATCAAGAGTTCTTACCACAAGGTCGTACGGTTAATAAGGAGTATTACCTTGAAGTGATGCGACGTTTGCGCGAAGCAATCCGAAAAAAACGCTCCGATTTATGGAAAAACAATTCATGGCTGTTGCACCACGATAACGCACCTGCTCACTCGTCGTTGCTTGTTCGTAATTTTTTTGCCAAAAACAATACCGTAGTCATGCCCCAACCTCCATATTCACCCGATATGGCTCCGTGTGACTTTTTCCTATTCCCAAAGTTGAAGAGACCCATGAAAGGACGGCGGTTTTCCTCGATTGAAGAAATAAAGGCCGAATCGCTGAGAGTGCTCAAGGACATATCAAAAAGTGAATATCAAGGGTGCTTCGAAAATTGGAAAAAACGCTGGCATAAGTGTATTATATCTGGGGGGGACTACTTTGAAGGGGACCACATTAATGTAGACGAATAAACTAGCTGTAAGTGGAATTCTGTCTTAAGGCAATTAGGGCATCGTGCCTTAAGGCAAATTGCTGGAACTTCCCGTACCAAAAATTATTATTTTTTTTTTAAAACGATTAACATTTTTGAAAAAAAATTACTTTGAAAAATAAGATTTTTGAGAAACTATAAATTGGACAAAAAATTAGTTTTATTTTGAAAAAAATAATTTTTTTTTAAAAATTTTTTTTTTAAAAAATTTGTTTTTTTGAAAAAAATTTTTTTTTCTTTATTTTGACATATTGTGGAAGATCTGAACTTTTTTTTCAAAGCAATCGTACTGCTTTAACTACATAGGGACAAAATATAAAGCGCGTAAGCGCCGCGTCGCTGTCTTACGCATAAGCATTGGTACGGAACCGATAGGAATGTTAACAAAATGTATACTTATTGTTAAAATCTCTATAAAATGTCTGATAATTTGATGTGCATATGTCTAATGATCATTTTTGACCGCCAAATGGCTCATTTTTTTACTTTTTCCTCTATATCTCCGAAACCGCTGGACCTACCTTCATGAAAGTTGTATCGATTCTTCATCTTGTCAATACAAATAAAATGTTTTTTGAATTATTAAAATCGGACGCTCCGTTCTCTTAAAAACTGAGTTACCGTTTTCGGAACTTTTTGCCCCGTATCTTCGGAACGGCTTGACCTGCCTTTGCCAAAAACTAATCAGCACGTCTCCTTATCAATACGGATCGAATGTTTTTTGAATTATTCAAATCGGTTGATCCGTGTTCCCGAAATCGTCGACGAAAATTTGTATCCGCACATACATACACACACATACATACATACATACATACACACACACATACACACACACACACACACACACACACATACATCCATTTTTTCTAAGGTATGCCAAAATGTTCAGAAACCTCTGAAACGTAAAGATATATAAAAATTTTCATTTTCGATTTTTTTGCGATTACTATAACTTGCCCTACGGGAAGTTAATAAATATTTTTTTGAAAAAACGAAAATTCCGGGTACTTTTTGAACAGACCTCGTATATAGGTTTTTTACACGAGTATACACTACACATTTTTACGCAATAAGTTTAGAATTGAAGAAATCATTTGGACTATTTTTTTGAAGAATTGTAACAAAACTTCTTGGCGTCTTCTAAATATTGTCTCTCCTCTTTTAAGTTTCAAATTTTTAAGTTCTTCAGGAAGGCCCCTGTTTGTTCTTATAGTCTCACAAATCCTAGTTTTATTTTGTAGTAATAATAAACTTTTATTTAAACTATTATAAAAATTGTCCATGTATACATGATGCCACAAATTTAAATAAGGTTCTAATATATCTAATATAGTTGTCTGTTGTAAACTATTGCCATTTCCATAGTAAATTTTTAAATTGCATATGTAGTCTGACTTTGCTTCGCAAGCCATTCTAATCAGAATACCATATTTTACTATTTTTGCTTAAATGCTTGTTTTAAATATGATAAATATTTTTAATTAGATTAGATTTTAAATATAAATTTGAAGATTTATTTAGGTAATAGGAAGTAACAGGTTATTAAATACATTTAATTCCGTTGAATTCTTTTAAATAAAAGAAATTGGATAATAAAATACGAGAAATATGATATCATACATTTTCAAATTACCTGTAATCCAAGCACAATTGAAAAACATTCGTCATTCAACAGTAAATTAATCAATTAGTTTTATTACTCGCCGGATACTGTATTTGATAAAATTACCTGTTGCCAGGTACGTAAATTAGACAAAGTAATTCCATTCTCCAATCATGTATAAAGTACCTATATCACTTATAATCATACTATATACAATCTAGAGTTTTACGTTGAAAATTCGATTATTTTTAATATTGTACGAAATTAATTTTTATGGTGTATAAATTAGTGACAAACCTAATAGTTAATTACATAAATAATAATATGATTTTATAAGCTACGTTCGATTGCTTGTAAAAATGTAATAGCTTATTTTTAACATTGTTTTTGAATTTTAAATTATATGAATTATCGAAACGCAATAAATACAAAGATAGCAAAATATTTATGTAACATATACGTATTTACGTATCGAAAATAATTTTGAAGAATAAATTATAATTTTATTATAGTTTTATAATAAATATAAAACTAGCGTTGCAACCGCTCATAGTAAGAAATTTCGTTCGCTCTTCGCATCTAGCGTACCGACCGAGTACCCGAAAATACCCGCACCCGCAGTTGAATGACAATCCTAAAATCGAGTACCAGTACCCGCACCGCCGAAAGTGTGTTAAGGCAAATTGCTGGTACTTCCCGTGCCAAAATATATTTTTTTAAAAAAGGTTGACATTTTTGAAAAAAAAATTACTTTGACAAAACTGGATTTTTGAGAAACTATACATTTTGAAAAAAAAAATTTTTGGAAAAAGAAACTTTTTGAAAAAAATGTTTTCTTTATTTTGAAATATTTTGGATGTTCTGAACTTTTTTTCAAAGCGATCGTACTGCTTTAACTGCATAGAGACGAAATATCGAAGCGCGTCGCCGTCTAACGGATAAACACTGGTACGGAACCCATAAAAATGTAACCTTATTTGTATGAATGTAAATTTATACTTATTGTTAAAATCTCTATAAAATATCTGATAATTTGATGTGCATATGTCTACTGATCAGTTTTCGACCGCCAAATGGCATCTTTTTTACTTTTTTTTACTAGATCTCCGAAACCGTTAGACTTGCCTTCATGAAAATTTGATCAGTTCTTCATCTTGTTAATACAATTAAAATGTTTTTTTGAATTATTCAAATCGGACGCTCCGTTCTCTTAAACACTAAGTTACCGTTTTTGGTACTTTTTGCCCCATATCTTCGGAACGGCTAGACCTGCCTTCTCCTTATCAATACAAATTGAATGTTTTAATGAATTATTCGAATGGCTTCATCCGTGTTCCCGAAATCGTCGACGAAAATTTGTACCCGAACACACACACATACACGCACACACACACACATACATCAATTTTTACTAAGGTATGCCAAAATGTTCAGAAGGGTTTGAAACGTAAAGATATAAAAAAATTTCATTTTCGATTTTTTGCGATTACTATAACTTGCCCTACGGGAATTTTTTTTTAGTAATAATAAACTATGTAAGTGCAAGTAAAAGTAAAAAATTAAGTGTACAGTAAAGTGAAGTAAGAAAATGTAAAACTAGGTGAAAGTGACATTTTGCCTAAAGAAAAGTTGCGAAAACTTCTCGATATGTGTAAATAGTCTACTAAATCAATATGTTGAGATTTACCAACTTTTAAAATGTGATGATAAAATTTAGAAATTTTGATACTAAGCATTATTCCAATATTTGATGATTTTTTATAATTAAACCATTTTTCATAGGCCTTGCGAATATGGCAGTTGTTCCTCAAGGCCAAGAAGTCAAACAAAGTATTATTAAAATTTTCAATTTTCTTTCAACAACTAATTATGAAGAAACGGTTTGGCTGATCTTAACTAGAAATCAATCAGTATGATTCTTAACTGATATTTTGACTTCTCAAAATAGTTTCAGGATTTTTGATGAAAACGTTGATGAAGATTGTTGACACTTATGTGCTAGCTATAAAGTAACTGCTCGGCCGATCTTCAAATATGTCTTTTAAATATTTAAAATTGATGCAGCCGTTTTTCGAGAAAGCGACGACGATAAATATAAATTTCTCATTTGCACATACATTACATTACAGTTTTCCCTATTGCATATTTTTTGCACTATTCTGAATGACTTAAAATGTCAAATTTTAACACACACATTTTGACGTCAAACTATTCAGATTGACTTGATATGTCAAGAAAATCAAATAATTTAGAATTTCTATCTAAATCATTCTATCTTACCAAGAAATTCGATTTGCTAATTTTATGTTTCCAAAGCTTCAAGTCATATTGAATCGTTGGACACCAAAATTGGAAAATGTATTTGTGTGTATATGTGAACCATAATTTAACCTTTTCTCAAACCGATATCACAAGTGAGTGAAATACTTTTTGATGAAGTTTTTGCTAATTATCCTGAAGTGTTTTTGAAAATTTTGAATCTGTTTCAAACATATCCATTAGTAATCATGCTTACTAGCTTTTGGTAAAGATCTGCAGAATGCTACTTACACTTAGTTTGTTTTTTCGTTCTTCACTTAGATTTTATACATTAAGTAATAATGGGCCTGGCCGTGGATGAGTGGTTAGAGGTATTGGCGGTTCCAGGTTCGATATACCCCTTGAGGCAGCCTGATGTCCAGTAGAATTGACATAGATTTTCACTTGAAAATATAGATGACAATATCTTTCCAAACTAGCCCTTACTCGGCATTGCTGCATCTATAAAAAAAATTCGCTATTACAGATATTGTAATAAAATAGTTCATCTCACAGGCATAATATACTTGAAAAAAGTAAAAAAATAATAAAATAACAAGTGATCATTTATGAATAGATCTGTAAAATTTTGGAATTTAAGGGTACTAAATCTTGAATATCGGTATATCGTCTTCGATTGAATAAAAAAAAAATTTTGCCAAAAAAATGGGTTTTTCTTGGTTATTCTACGGATCTATTGAGTGATGGGTTAAGAGTACAAAATCTTGAATAAGAAATTCGAGCAAGTTGTGATCATATATATATATATATATATATATATATATATATATATATATATATCGTATATGTATATGTATAATTTGATATTTGCACAAAATCGAATCTGTTTTCATTCGTCCTTGCGTCAAGAAGCGACTGTACAAAAATACTTTATTCATATTAAACGCGCGTTAGTTCCAGGAGTTGTAACAATGACAGCTGGTTTGTTCGGGAGCGCGCTGTGAAATATATGGAAAAGACAGAGGGCTGGTAATTTTCTTGTCAGAGTAAAAAAATAAATAGGTCAACAATAATAATAATAATATGTAAATAGAATCACAATCGTCAATGAAGCGACAAGTGTGACACAACGCACTTTATTATTTATTGGCTTATGTTTTCTTCACAATTTAAAAAATAGCATGAATAGTGAAGAAGAATTAACATTAAATTATTAATACTAATTATTATCAATGTACCATATTTTGTTATTTTTACAATCTTATTTAAAACCATAATTTTTTTAAGGTTGAGCAATCACTGCAATCAGAACCAAAGAGATTTCTATAAGCTGTTATGATGGTTTTATAGAATGCAACTCAATAGTTGACCAATCTCTACGAGTATTTCATATTGTTTATTATTCGATTTTTATTATTACTTATGATTTGAAATTTGATTCAGAAATGGCGGGCACAAGCTGATTTCATTCGGCAACATACTACTTTTATCTATGTTTTCAAATGAAAACCGATGTTGTTACTACTTGACAACAGGCTGTCCAAAGTGGATAACAAGGTTTCAGCTTTGAAACTATCTAGATAGAACGATATTTAGAAGACAATAGGTTTATTTTATAAATCAAAGATAAAATTGATAATATTTATTAGTTATGAAGCAGAGTAGCACTTACAAAGTTTTTAAAATAATTGGGCTGGCTGAGCATTGTACAAAACATCAAATTCTGTCTATGTTTTATAAAATATGCATAAATGTGCTAAAAAATTATGTAGTTTATTTTGCATTTAAAACTTCAAGACCTATAGTTAAGACATAGCGTGTTAATTATTGTAGAATGTAAATATTTTTTAGTTTCTAGTTCTCACGATATTTCTGATCGTGCTCATTTTGGTATAAAACATTATTTTGCTGAAGAATTGCATATAATTAGTAACTGATACAACTTTTTGACAGTTTTTATTATATCAAAATTATCTTAACAATTCATTTTTAACCTTCCTATTTTAAGTTTATATCATCACAATTATATTTATTACATACGTTTCTTTTTGATATTGCCCTTATATTTTATAATTCATATCAGAAATTTGAGAATTTTAGAGGATATTTAAAGGTTTGTTTCCGTAAAAAGAATCTCAAGACATTACTAATCAACTTTTATGGACCGATTTGGCCGCATAACAGATCAATGTTATGGCAAGGCTATGTTATGAAGAATTTTTTATACAAAATCGTTTTAAATATTGACAAAAGCCATGTAGTTGTTGTGCAGTCAGGTGTTTTTCTCAGGTTGTAAGATAGAAAACCTAACCTAGAAACAGCACAAATGTCTAAAAAAAGATCTTAGATAACATGGTCTTTCTGACCCAGCTTCATAAGATACGAGTTACGTTGCAGTTTATGTGTAAAACACCCGAATGCACAGCAAATACATGATATTTTGACAGTATTCAATATGACTCAGTACCATAATGTATGCAAGGCAGAACCGGCGGCAGATGATGGCGTCATATTATGTTTCGCAGTTCAAGCAACCTGTCATATTATTATACTTGCTTTTTTTCAAATTATTGTCAATTGTATATTATAATTATATTGCTAGACCTTATGTCATTTATTTTGTATTAGTGTTAATCGATGTAAAAAGTCTAATAATTCAGTCAAATAATTGTTCATCTGAATATATTATCTTACGCTCAGATAATTATCAGATAATGCAGATTTCACAATTACTACAATAATAAAAATAATTTTAGGTATTCGATTACCAGCTCTTCTTCTATTACACTTGTGTGGTTAGGCTGGTTGGTTCGTAGTACGGAACCCATGCCGGTACCGGAACGCGTTCCGGAGAAAAGCGCGGTAACGACGACCGACTTCCGAAACCTCGCGAGAGATATTTATAACCGGCACATATGCAGGCTTTGCTTACAGTCAGGCAGGTTTGCCTTTGATAATGGAACTGATCTTTCGGTTTAATCGATTTTTACTAGATTTTATACATTATACGGAAGCCAAAAGGTGTAAAAAATGGATACTTAATATCAGGCGATTTAAAATACTTGCATAGATTGTTTTTAATGAATATTTATAGTCATTTTTGAACTATTAACTATGTTTCTATAGCGATTAATTTATTATATCAATCATAATTAATTAAATAGTATTAGTAAGAGGGTTATTAATCAATCAGTAGTTTTTAAGACGTTTCCAGATTCATGAAAATAACATCATTATAATAAATTACCTGAAAGAATTCACAGAATATGAACTGTTAATTAATTAAATATTTCAAAAAGATTAGAAAAATGGATACAATATCAAGAAATTTAAAATACTTACATACATTATTTTTAAAAAATATTTAGTCATTTTTAAAGCATTATTTTAGATTTTATTACAATTAATTTATTATGTCTATTATAAATGATAATTGATTGTTTCGTGTGGAATGCATGTGCAAAAAAAATATAGTATGGAATAATATTGTTTAGTCAACAAGCAGCTTTATACATGTTTGCAAGATTATTAAAATTACAATATTGTTATCTAAAATATAATTTACAGTGAGGAATTAAATATTTCACAAAGAGTTGAAACCATTAACTGGTTATTTTGGATTTTTATGTTGGTATCAGAAAGAATGATATGCGAATAAATTAAAATAAATTATTTTCATAGACAATTTTAAAATCCTGAAAAATTTTTACATATTTTTGTAAAATTATTTCATAATTTTTATTTATTAAAATTTCATAAGCATATATAATGATCATGATATAGCAAGTTTATAGACCAAAATTTGTTCAAACTATTACAACAAAGCAAGTCGTAGGTGGTTTGGCCTGCAGGATGCCAAGTGGTATGATATGAAATTTACACTCGATGTTATAAATTTCAAATATTATCTCAGGTGAATAATCTTTCGTGAGCATTACTGCAATACATGTAACCCAATACTATTCGATACACATATATAATTTATATAATCCATAGTAACATGAAACAAGAGTGTTTGACCGCTAGGTTGCCCTCTCATAAAACATAGAAAGCTAACAGATTAGGAAGTAATTTAGCAAGCACAGTTCACAGAAATCGTCGTTCTAATCAATGTTAAAAACGCGCTGAGAAGAAATATCTAAGCGCTCAAGCGCCGCGTCGTAATCGAATAAACAACGGTACGGAACCCATAGAAATGTAAACAAAATTTGTACTCATTATTAAAGTCTCTATAAAATATCTGAAGATGTGATGTGCATATATCGAATGATCCCAATTAGGATTGGGCTTTACAAAATTTTAATCCTTTATTTAGTCAATTCAAGTAAAATGTTTTTCGAATCATTAAAAATGGACGCCCCGTTTTATCAATAACTGAATTCCCATTTTTTGACTCGCACCTTCGAAATTGCTGGGCCTGCCTTTGCCAAAAACTAATGAGCACGTCTTCCCATCAATACTATAAGCAAAAGTTAACGTAAGTGTAATTAGTTTCAATTAAATAGTTATGAACCAAATTACAAAACAAATATTTTTTAAGAATTGTGTTACGTATTAAAAGTTAGTAAATATTTGAGTTAAAATTATTATACGCATGCATATAATCCCATTTTACATAATATAAAAACACAATATAGAATATTGTATTGTACATCAGCCACTCATAGCAACAATTTTAATCCAGTGCTACTAGATTTTTCTATTTTTACAAAGACCAGAGTAAGAAAAAAATCTTCGTTGCTAAAGGCCATGTTTGTGACGCACGATTTATAAAACTACATTTGACTTTTGTTCCGACCTCGCACTGAATAATAAATAAGATTAATGACAATTGCAGGGAATGAATGAACGAATAAAATACGAAAAAGTAACAACGTAAAACATTTATACAACTAAACCATAACAGATATATAAGAATATAAAAATAAACAAGTTCCACAATAAGAAATTCTCTGAGCTTTATCAAAAGTAGTATTATGATTCAAAGAATCATTGTATCAGCATGTCAAATCGTGTACTGATACAAATTATATTTGTAATGCAAAAAAATGGAAAAGACTTGAGAGAAAGTCCGATGGAACTAGTAAAGTCAGATATTTGGGTTATGAATATTCTTTATCTGGTTACTTGGCAAGGATTATAAAATTTGGATGATGTAATTATGTACATTTCCGAAAAATATTTTCTATATAGAAATATGATTGAGATAAAAATAAACTAGTGGAGCGCATGGCATCGTGCTTTAAGGCAAATTGCTGAAACTTTCTGTATCATAAATTAATTGTTTTGAAAAGATTAACATTTTTCAAAAAAATTACTCTGAAAAAATTAGATTTTTGAGAAACTACAAATTTTTGACAAAATATACTTTTTTTTGAAAAAAAAGACTTTGAAGAAAAATTTATTTTGAAATATTTTGGAAATTCTGAACATTTTTTCAAAGCAATCGTACTGCTTTAACTACATAGAGACGAAATATCGAAGTGCGTAAGCGCCGCGCCGCCGTCTAACGGATAAACATTGGTACGGAATTACCGTTTTTGACACTATTTGCCCCATATCTTCAAAACGGCTAGACTTGCCTTTGCTAAATACTAATCAGCACGTCTCCTTATCAATACGATTCGAATGTATTTGAATTATTCAAATGGCTTCGTCCGTGTTCCCGAAATCGTCGACGAAAATTTGTATCCGCACACACACACATACACGCACACACACACATATACACACACATACATCCATTTTTTCTAAGGTATGCCAAAATGTTCAGAAGGTTTTGAAACGTAAATATATATAAACATTTTCATTTTCGATTTTTTTGCGATTACTAAAACTTGTCCTACTAGTGCTACATTACAGATACAGCCTTAAAGTAAATTGGTGGCGCTTTCCGTGGCGTAATTTAATGTTTTTAAAAACTTTAACCTTCAATATTGTACTTATTACTAAAACTCTATAAAATATCTCTATATATGTACAGGATAAATTATATAAACTATATAAGGTTTTGTGGCATTCGTGCAGGATATAATAATCACATTAAAAAACGTGATACTTTGGATTTGTGTTTGCCAAATTATCGTAATATATTCACATTATGCAGTTGTATTCAAATTTTTTTACACTTGTATATCGATAAGTATTCAAATATTATATATAGACTTAGATTAGATTAGATAAACATTTAAAATTATATATAGATAAAACTTAATATATAGGAATTGATTAATATTTTTTGTATTCATTTAAGTTTTTCATTATTTTTATTTTCATTTTTCTCTAAACAGTTTACAATTAGTCTAACCTGTAACAGTACTTTAAATTTTAAATTACTACAATATACCTAAGCCTCACAATCCTATTTTAATTAAACATAGTGCAGACAAATTAAATTACATTCTCTAATTTATGCTAATGTATTTATTACAGTACCTATAACAATTCATAAATGCTAAATTATTTATTCATTACAATTAAAGTAATGAAGTTGGAAAAGTAACTCCGGGCATTAATGAAAGTAAATGCAGCGAATCTTTGCTGAATTGTAGTTTCACTTTATTATAAAAATTCACAGTTATATTTTATTAATTTTAATTCAATTCAATTCAATTTTAATTAAATTTAAAAAAATGTATTACTTTATTTAATATTTGGTATTTAATTTAATAATTATAATATTTTATTAACTTATTAATCAATTTCAACTTAAATTAAAAATATTTTTTAACTTATTATTTGATTATTATATATTTGTTTATTTAAGTATAGTTCAACATAAAGTTTTAATTCTTGATAACTTGGTCCTACATATATTCACGGTTACGCTTCCAAAGATTAAATGAACAAAATAAATTAAAGTTTACCACATTTACCCAAAAATTGTCATAATTTCATCAAAGCTTTAGGTTGTACTTAAAAGCTCACAATTTTCAAACTACGTGAAAAATTTTTTTCTAAAGTTTTTCAAGACTGTTAGTGGTGTTAGTTAATATTATCACCACGTTTCAGCTTGACGTCACGGTCTAATAAAAATTAATTATTATAAATATACCATAAGCTTAAAGGGCAAAAATTGATACGATTCCAAACTGTTGCAATTCAAAACATATTGCCTGCAACCATTTCAATTAATAAAAACATCATTTACTCCTTGTTAATGAGAAAGCGCTTCAAATGAATTGCCAGTTCCCATAACGAAGGACTCAAATGCTTATGCGTGCGAAATAAGGTGTCCGATTTTAATTACCTGTCAAAATTAAATCATTCTCTTTTGAATTTGTACTCGATTGGCAAGTAATATCAATGCATTTGTGAACATCATAACTAATGTAATTAGTTTTTTTTATAATTTTTATTATACCTCACTCAATGTTTCGCGGAGTGGCGGCTACTGGGTCATTAGCACCTCGGTTTATGTAAAAATATAGATGAACCTAATTACTAAAGTAAGAGGTCCATTCAACGAACTCGAAATTACATTGATAAAAGTTATAAAAAAAGATATGATCAAATCGTTCTACGGCGTAACTGTAATATAAATAACTATAATTTGAGTTAAAATTCGGTTGCGTGTTATATTTCTTTTGGAAATTAAAACTTAATTGGCAGTTGGATAAATAAATAGAACGTTTACGATAGGTACGAAAAAATAGAGTTCGAGGCCGTGCGAATAAATTGAAGGAAAATAACCCTTGATTCATTAAGTGATCTATATTAAATGATTGAATCAATTCTCATAAAATGTTTATTATAATAAATTCTAACATTTAACGAATCATTGGAAACATATATTAATGAATTACTCATTAAAGTGAATACTAGTACTATTTGATTTAATAATTTAGCTCAATAATTACATAAGTGTGTATGGGAGTGTGTGTGTCTATTTGATTATTACCTTAAATAAAATAGTTCAAAAAATGTGTTTTGTGATTGCTGTTGACTAGTAAATGTGAACAAAAATAAAAAAAACAAAGTATTTCAAAATTTCAACCATATTTGATAGATTTCGATTACTAATACGATCGATCTGATGGTTACTAATCAACAGTTTAAGAAATAACATGCTTTCTCAGAAAATTAAGGTCTGATTAAAAAACTTTAGTGTTTTTTATTTGATTCATAGATATCAGTTGGCAATTTAATTTTTAATAAATATCAGTTTAGTTTTTAGTGAGGTAGAGTCCCCATGGGGACAAAAATCAATTTTTTGTTTTAGTAATTATACTGGCAAAACCACACTACATCACAACAAATAATACATATCCAACAAATAACTGTCGAACTATATTTCGTAAAATTTCCAGCTAACTCATTATTGTAAAAATATGTTTTTTTTATAATTTTTTTTTGCTCCTTTTTACTACAAAGGAGCCATGGAGCAAAAAAGTTCACTATTAGATTTTTAATTTAAAAGAAGTTTTACAGAATAATAGTTACATTATTTAATCAATCGAACCTGTTTAATTATTAGGTGAAACTGCAAATTTAAATATTATATTTCAAAAGTATATTTCTAAACATAAACAAAAATCTTTATCAACTTACTACTATTATAAATCTTGCTTTGGTAAGCATTGCTGAGTAATTTGTCATAATCAAACTCATTGTTTCTCGAAATAAAATTAGTACAAATAAGGTAAATACAACTTGTATTTGAAATGTATATTTCAGGAGCACATTTTTTTATAACAATCACACTGCAAAAAATCTTTATATGGTTCTTCGCTAGAGTAATATATCATCAGAGTTGGAATAACTATTAATTTAATTTATCTCTTGTAAAATTGTTTTGCAAATTATTTAACATTTTTACTATTACTATTATTCTGATTATTTACACCCTGCCAGTAAAAGGTTCTAGTGGTCCTTTTTATCCCAATCACATGTAAGTTATTCTAGAGGTTATATAAAAAAAACAGTTGAGTCTATCTTAAAAATAACAATACACCTTATAAAATAACTAGCTGTAAGTGGAATTCTGTCTTAAGGCAATTAGGGCATCGTGCCTTAAGGCAAATTGCTGGAACTTCCCGTACCAAAAATTATTATTTTTTTTTTAAAACGATTAACATTTTTGAAAAAAAATTACTTTGAAAAAATAAGATTTTTGAGAAACTATAAATTGGACAAAAAATTAGTTTTATTTTGAAAAAAAAAAAATTTTTTTTTTAAAAATTTTTTTTTTTAAAAAATTTGTTTTTTTTGAAAAAAATTTTTTTTTCTTTATTTTGACATATTGTGGAAGATCTGAACTTTTTTTTCAAAGCAATCGTACTGCTTTAACTACATAGGGACAAAATATAAAGCGCGTAAGCGCCGCGTCGCTGTCTTACGCATAAGCATTGGTACGGAACCGATAGGAATGTTAACAAAATGTATACTTATTGTTAAAATCTCTATAAAATGTCTGATAATTTGATGTGCATATGTCTAATGATCATTTTTGACCGCCAAATGGCTCATTTTTTTACTTTTTCCTCTATATCTCCGAAACCGCTGGACCTACCTTCATGAAAGTTGTATCGATTCTTCATCTTGTCAATACAAATAAAATGTTTTTTGAATTATTAAAATCGGACGCTCCGTTCTCTTAAAAACTGAGTTACCGTTTTCGGAACTTTTTGCCCCGTATCTTCGGAACGGCTTGACCTGCCTTTGCCAAAAACTAATCAGCACGTCTCCTTATCAATACGGATCGAATGTTTTTTGAATTATTCAAATCGGTTGATCCGTGTTCCCGAAATCGTCGACGAAAATTTGTATCCGCACATACATACACACACATACATACATACATACATACACACACACATACACACACACACACACACACACACACACATACAAGGTAGAAACCTCTGAAACGTAAAGATATATAAAAATTTTCATTTTCGATTTTTTTGCGATTACTATAACTTTCCCTACGGGAAGTTAATTAAATAACGTACATTTAAAAATTATATTCAAGTATCGTAAACTAAACAACAGTGCTCACAATTAAAAAAATTAAAAACGAAAGAAAATACTTTTTGATTTTCAAATATCTTACTGTTTATCTCCTGATAGCAACTTTGTAAGAATCAAGGTGATGACTAGTTATACATATTTTCTCTCTACTTTCAAATATTATTGTTAGAAAATGCCTAATTTTACTTGTTTTTGAGATATCGATGGTAGACCTTTTTACCCGGAGACTTTTGAGCCCCACTCTATCCTATCGTTAAAAATACCATACTTTACTTGTTTTTAGTATAATGCTGCTAGACCTTTTTACACGGATTTCATTAAACCTCACTCTACCCTATTTCTACATAATTTTTGATTAACTTCTACCTAATTTCTAACAACTTACCTCAAAGAAAAACTCTACTTACACCTAGTTTGTCAACACTCTACGCAACGTATACTTTAAAAATGCTATCAAAGCCTTTATCACAAACTTTGATTGTAAGCAAATAGAGTAACCACCCCTCCGGAGTAGGTGACAACAGTAATATAGAGCGGGTCGCTAACAAACGCGAACATTCACATCCCTTCATTTCAACGCCGAAGATCTTAAGATATCATCGGCGTTTCGAAGCTTCTCCTACGGAAACGGAAGCCAAGAGGAGATGGCATCGCCGTTCACAGATGCCCGAGACGCTGGTACATCTTTGGCTCGTCTTTTGATTATTTCGGCGAACGAACGTTTCCTTAGATGGAAATGGTAGAGTTCGTGGTCTACCTAAGGAGCATTGATAGAGCACGTAGCTACATAACATGCCGGGGAAGGTTTCCACTCGATACAACGTATTTATCACAAACCAATAATAAATGAACGACTGAGGGGCTCGCCGAGCTCTCTCGATCGGGCGTATCGAATTAAACATGCGTTACAAATTAAACTTGTAAGACGGCAGAGATAACTGAGATGAATTTAATTAATTTAACAATTGTCTATTTTGATAATGCAAGCTATTTAAAAATAGGTGTACAAATTTATTATTTTGCCCATAGGATAATATTAAAAATTTTTTAGAGAATAATAAACTTCCTGAAAGAGAAGTTTATGTTTTCATAAAAAAATCTGATTTTATGCTAATTTTTAGTTTTCTCGACGTTTCAAGTTATTCTGAATCGAATAACGCCAAATTTGGAAGAAGTATATGTATGTGTAAACAGAGTGTTGGCCTTTCAACAATTTAAAAGCGATTCGATGTAACACGATAAGGACTAGCGTTTGTCAGTTTTGCGCGACGATCAGCTAAGCGGTTTCTTTGTAAGAAGCAATAAAGTAAGGAAAAAATTGTCTTTTAGCTCGCAATTCTGAATCAATTTTAAAAATTCAAAAACCACTCAAAAGATATATTGGTTGGAAATCGGTCTGATTAGTATTTGGTAAAGATTTGCTGCTTTTTTTTGACGATTTTTATGATTTTTTTAGCGATAAATATCATGGTCTTTTAGAACATAGGGGGAAGTTCTCGAATGCCGGACACCTAAGGTTATGTATAAATGTCCATTAAAATAAAAAAATGATATTTTACGAAATGTTTATTAAATTATAACTTATGTTAGATAACAAAGCTAGAAATCAAACGGTATTAACAAAAACGCAACCTTTGCTAAAAATAATTAATACTATCTATTAAACTTAGGCAACAAAAAATATGATTTTACAAAGTGGCACCTAGTACCGGACATTTTAAAATAAGCTGCATTGAACACATATGTAGCCATCTCCACACCCTGGAATGTCTGCACATGTGTGTTTGACGAATATTCTTAGATATTGCGAAAAAACAGTATTTATCCACCCTTTTGACTGGGCCACACCGATGCCCTCAGCTGGAGCATTCAACGAAAGATTTTCATTCTTTGACTAGGAAATACGAAAAATGGGGGAATGTAGTGACCGTTAGCACTCATACAGAACAAAATTAAATAATTAGAATAAATTACGTCAATTCTCACAAGAAATATCAATTTGGTTACTGTCCGGCGCTAAGGGACGACTTAGTGTCCGGTGCTAAAGGACAGGCATGTTCGTTCATTTGGTGGTACATACTAAAATTGTTTAAAATACTAATATTATTCTATCATTTCACGTATAACAATCAAGTACTACTTTTATCTTTGAATGCCACCCAAATGTAAATGCATAAATATACTAGAATTTCTTCAATTGATATTTAGGTGACGCCGTGATTTTGCGCCTAAAACAGCAAAGGGTTACTTTCGCCGTGGCCGTGTGCGTCATAGGTGAGTCTTGGCGCGTGATCCTACACCTGCGTGCCTCCCGCGCCCCTTTCACTTGTATTTTGAAATAAACAGATTGATACTCGCTTAAATAATACGTGTTAAATACAGTGTCCGGCGTTAGGTGCCGTCCGGTGTTACGGGACTTCCCCCTACTAAAATATAACGGCCCATATATTAAAAATTCATTATAGTTTGAACAAAATGAGCAGCGATTTTCGACGTTTGTAATATTAGTCTTTCATCGATGTTTTTTAAAAACCGCTGGATCGATTTGAGAAATTTAAAAACCATTCGATGAAACTTGACAAGCACTCGTTTTGGTTAGTATTTTGTTGTGATCGGCTGAGCCGTTTCTTTGTAATTAGCAGAAAAGAAAAAATTACAGCCTTTTCAACAAATTACCTACCGAAATAAAAATATTGACAAACGCAAATAAATTTAAAACTGAATTAAAAAAGTATACCAGATATAAACAATATTAACCTTAATATTTAAATATGACTCTTATACTTAAATTCTTATATAGATGTAATATTTTAAAATGAAATAATATGAAATAGATCAATAAATATATATAGGCATAAATGTATAAAGCAATCCATAATCTCTTATACTAGGCACCCCTACCTGTCTGAGATATGGATATATATAAAATGGATATATTGTTAAATAAATAAATATATATAAAAAAAGGAAAAAAAAATTTTTCGTTCACGTTTTAGCCAAAAATTCTGAATGGATTATAGAAATTCAAGAACAATACAAATGATATTATTTGGAAATTGTGCTGATTAGTATGTTATTTATTATGTAAATAAATATTGTGAGTAAAATATTGCTGAACACAGTCAATAAACTTTTAGTAAGTTTTGAATAGTTGCTAAAGTCACAAAATAACAGTAAGTGTAAAATATTAATTTATACCCTCAGTAACAAATAAAAATATATCTACACGTTCAATATATCTTGGAACACTGTTAGCAAAAAAATCGCTAGACATTGTTCTGCAAAAAAGAAATTCTTGATAAAGACGCCAGTGTGTAGGTTCATTGGGCGATAGAAGGTGTCGATATGACAAGACCCAACAGAATAACGTGTACCTGCCAGGGTTTTTGAATATACTTTCCTCGTTCATATATTATACAGAGGCAAAAGGAAGCCGATATGATTCTACCCCGAAGTTGTGCCGAGCGAACGAGACGCCGCTACCAGATAGTACTAAATGCTCATTACTCAGTACTTCACCCTCTCGGCCTCTCTCATCACATGTTCTCTTATCTAACGCTGTAACTGCTACTAGCTGCCGGTGCTATACGCCATCCAGGCCGCGGAATGCCAGCGACAAGTCGATACACGAACATCACAACCTGCTGATTGTTAACAGGACCTACCCTTATGGTCTAAGAAGGGACGGATTCTATAGATAGAAGATGCATTCACACTGAGCCAGTCGGACGAAGTTATTTTTCTTAAACGTTGTGAAATTATGATTAAACTGGTGGAAAATATGCCTTATTATTAATAATTTATGAACGAACTAGTGGTGATTGGCATCGTACAAATTGCTAGAACTTATTGCACCAAAAACTATTTTTTTTAAAATACTGAAAAAATAGATTTTTGAAAATTTTGAAATTTTTGTAAAAAAATGACTTTAAGAAAATTTTGAACAGTTTTTTGAAGTGATCGCGCTGCATAGCTGGTTTAGACTCGAAATAACGAATCGCGTAAGCGCCGCGTCGATGTCTGCCGTATAAACATTGGCACGGAACCTATATAAATGTACATAAAATTTGTACCTATTATTATAATCTCTATCAAATATCTGATAATATGATGTGAAAATGTCTAATAATCATTTTTAACCGCCAAATGGCATTATTCTTGACTTTTTTTTTTCTCCGAAACCGCTAGACCTGCCTTCCCAAAAATTTTACCAGTTGTTCATTTCGTAAATATAAGTAAAATGTTTTTTAAATCATTTAAATCGGAGGCTCCATTCTCTCATAAACTGAAATAATATTTTTGCCACTTTTTGCCCCGTATCTTCGAAACGGCTAGGCCTGCCTTTACCAAAAACTAATCAGCACGTATCCTTATCAATAGGAATCGAATGTTTTTTGAATCATTCAAATCGGTTGGAATGTGTTCACGAAATCGCCGACGAAAAATTGTATCCGACCACACACACACACATATATATATCCATTTTTTTAAAGAGTGCCAAAGTTCAGATACCTTTTAAAAGTAAAAATATATAAAAAAATTCATTTTCGATTTTTTTGGGATTTCTATAATTTACCCTACAGGATGTTAATTAGAAGAGTAGAATTATTGAAGAAACTAGTAGTGCATGGCTCCGCAGTTCCTTAAGGCAAATTACTGGAACTTCTCATATTGTAATTGAACATTTGAGGAATATAAATAATTAATAATCAATAAAAATTGATCGATGATTAAAATTATAACAACTGTTTTAAATATTTGAAAATAGATTATTTAACGTGTAAATTTATAAGTGCATATATTATTAAATTAGGCATAGAGCATATATTACAAACAATTTATGTATCTCTTTACATAAAATGTAAACATACATGCATAAACAAAACATAATCGAGCCGTGATAAATTAAAAACGTACAAGTACCGAAAAAATTATTATTTTCAAAAAAAATTGAAAAAAAAATACATTTTTTGGATCATTCAAGTCGGTTAATCCATACTGTCAAAAATTTCGTGGACATTTGATTTAACAATATAAGTGAACATTAAAAATTTAAAATCATGGTACCAAACCTAAAAAATGGGAACCTAATTAATACTTATTATCAAAATTTCTATAAAAGATCTGTCAATTTGATTTGCATATGTGCAATGATCATTTTCACGAAATGAGCTGAACTGGTCAATTTAATATAGTGCAAATAATATTTTTCTTGTCATTCTCGTAAACATTTCAGTAAATTCGTCTTAAGCTGTAATTGTAGAAAAAATTCCATTTAATAATATAATAGTTTCAAAAACATTTTAAACTATGATAATAATTTTATTTATGATGAATATATTTCATATAGTAGCATAATTATTTTAAACCATGATATTTTGCACTGTCATGCAAAAAATGGGAATATTTTTTATAAAAACGAATTTGCAATGATAATTTTAAAATTAAAGCTTAGCATTATTTTTGTAACCGCAATAATTTAATGGGTTAGTTATGTGACCGCTAAGAGCAAGTAAATATAAATTTATGAACAACTTAATTAGTATTTACATTCCAAGCTCAGTGAAATAATACCGACTCGATAATCAATACGTTTCATTTCAATGTGCGTGACTGAGTTTTTTACACGATTCGCATATTCAGAACTGAACACATGTACGATGTACCATCCACTCGCTGTTGCATGTTATTCTTCAATATTCGTATTCAAGAGATAAAACAATGCATATGCTATTAAGGGAATGAGAAATCAATTTTGCAGAAACGAAATGACAGATATACCATATACACAAATTATATATATATATATATATATATATATATATATATAGTAGAGCGGGTCACAAATGTTCAATGTGAATTTCAGTAATTATACTGTTTAATCGAAATGAACTATATCACAACATATATCAAACCGACAACTATCGAACTATGTTGAATAATATTGCCAGTTAATTCTTAACTATAAAAATAAGTTATTTAGTATTTTTCTAAAATTTGTCATCTGCTCCTTTTACCCCATAGGTAAAAAGAACAACCAAGGAGCAAACAGATACAATGTCTTATTTTTAATTTTAAAGGATTTTTTCGTAATAATAGCTACATTTTTTTTATTTTATTTATTTTAGCTTCTGATTTACATCATTTTGCCATTACAATTATCTATAGTATATATATATATATATATATATAATATATATATAATTTTATAAGTAATAGCAAAATTAACTTATAGCATAATCATTATTGTATAAGTACCAATGTATTATATAGAACTGCTACAACTGTATAGATTCTATACAGTTGTAGCAGTTCTATATAATACATTGGTACTTATACAATAATGATTATGCTATATGTTAATTTTGCTATTACTTATAAAATTATATATATATATTATATATATATATATATATATATATATATATATATATATATTTATTTATATATCCTTGTCATTACTTGATGGAAGTATTTGTACATTGATGGAAAAAATAATGTTTACATTTTGTAAATTCTTAAGTAATTTTGATCTTTCTTGCTGATCCACAGTCACACTTTGGATCTTGTATGATACCAACTCTCTTCAGATGCGATTTGCAGGAATGTCCGAGTCTCAATCTGCAGATTACTGTAATAAAATTTCGACTTTCTTCTATATTTTTAAACCATGTGTTTAGTGAAACATTCTCTCTCGTCAGTGCATATGTGGATCCTTTTAACTTTGTAGTTTCTGACAATGAGTGAGACTTCTGCCATAGCTCCAAACATTGTTGTTTTATTAAATATTTAAAATCTAGCGCAGAAGTTTTTGCCAATTGATCGCCGCTCGTACATGCTTCTTCAGCTAGATTGTCTGCCATTTTATTGCCTTTTATATTAGAATGACCCTTTATCCAAAGAAAAATCATGGATTTATCATCAGTATTGATTTTCTTTATAATTTCAATAATTTTGTATATTATTATATTTGAATGTTTATTGGCGTGTTTTATAGCTGTTAGACTTGATTTGCTGTCACTTAGTATCAATGATTTGTTAATCTTATTGTCAATAATAGCTACATTATTCAACCAATACAAAATATAAAATTTATGGATACATTTTTACGGAGCTAACACCGTATATAACCTAGACCTGGTATTCAATCGAGGTGATGGTTGGCTGTACATTTTTTCCCTCTGCTTTCAAATATTGTGGTTAAAAAATTTTCATCTTTACTTGTTTTTGAGATATCGATAGCGGATCTTTTTACCCGCGGACCTTTAAGCCCCCGCGTATGTATGATTGCATATCCCACGTAAACGTTTGAATATATTGTTATGCCATCTCGTGGATACTAACTCAATATGCCTGTTTTTGCATCAGGTAATAAGTTCGTAGAATATTGCAACCTGGTATGACGATCTTTTCCACCCTCTATGACCAAAATGCTTCAATAGCATTCTAATTTAAACATTTCATGTAATTAAAATTAACATACATTCATTGACTGCTTGTATTTTTTTTTTACTTTTTTGCTGGCGATATTATCTCATTCTTTGAACAGCTGTAATATCGGTCTTGTCTAAAAAGTATTTTTTACTTTAATAACTTCAATGATTTATAGAAACTACGAATATAGAAATAATTTCTAATCAATAAACTTACTAAACATTATTCTTATTAATCAATAATTTCAAGATCTGGGTAAAATATTCTTATGATTCAGGCATTTTTCATTAAATCAAGATTTGTACTACGATGTAACTTTAAAATGTTTATTTATCTATGCCGACTTCTTTGCTGATATCGGTACGCATACAACGTTGGTGCCGGTACGCATACAACGACAGATCTCTATTCACATACACGACGACTAATCACAATCGACCCGTATTGAAATGATTTCATCGAAAGCAAATGACGTTCAGTTCTGCCGTAACGGACTTCCGTTGCATTTGTACGGATTTACACCCTAGTCGCGGCTAAAGAAGCCTTACTTCAAAAAGTTATTATTTAATTCTGATCTATAAATAGGACATCACAAATTACAGATTTTGTCTATATTATGATATTATGCACTTTTTGTGTGCTTTCAATAAATATTTATATTGCACTTTTGCAATTTTTGAGGAGAAAAACTAGCTTCAATCACACAAGTGACAGAACATCTTCCAACAATAGTGCTATCAATTTTCCCGATTAGAATAGTATATTTTTCCGGAATAACATATCCTCGTCTTCCGGCCAGGGGGACAGGCAGACTAGACGGACATGCCGCAGATGCCGGCGAGTTTCTCCGCCGCGAGAAAAGGGCGAAGAGCACACATTGTCCCAATACGTGGGGGACGGACGGACTAGAGATCGAGTATATAACGTGGTCAGTTAGCAGCGTCGTGTGGTGTCAGCGACTTGATTTACGATAACCAAAGGACCTACAAATATCCCAGAGGAAAACGTTTAAGGTTTTTATGGACTCACCACTGTTGAATGTGTTTGGCGAATGCGTTATTGTGATGTATGTATATAGGTAGCGGACAGAACGCCCTTTCGCGAATGTCACGGGAACAAATTCTATAGTAAAGGATCAACACCGTATTAATTCTTACTGAACAACTTGAGAATAATACTAGTGGCGCATGGCATCGTGCCTTAGGGAAAATTGCTGGAACACTTTCCTTACTAAAAATTAAAAATTTTAAGAAAGCTTTGAAATTTTTTTAAAACTTAGTAAAAATTAGATTTTTTTCAAATTAAAAAAAAAAAATGACTCTTTTAAAAGTCATTTTTTTATATTGCCCTTTTTTTTTAAATTTTGAACATTTTCTCAACACAATCGCGCTGCGTAACAGTTTTAGAAACAAAATATTAAAGCGCGTAAGCGCCGCGTCGCGGTTTGCAGTAGAACGGTTGAACATTGTTACGAAACTCATAGAAATGTTAACAAAATTTGTACCGATTATTAAAATCTCTATAAAATATCTGATAATTTGATGTGCATATGTCTATTGATAATAATTTTTGATCGCCAAATTGAATTTTTTTACTTTTTTTACTCGATCTCCGAAACCGGTGAATCGGCCTTCCCAAAAATTTAATCAGGTCTTTACTTTGTCAATGCAAGTGAAATGATTTTTGAATTATAGAAATCGGATGCTCCGTTCTCTTAGATAACTGAATTATCATTTTTGGCACTTTTTGCCCCGTATCTTTGAAACGGCTGGACCTGCCTTGTTCAAAAAATAATCAGCTCGTTTCCTTATCAATAGGAGTTGAATGTTTTTTGAATCATTCAAATCGGTTGATCCATATTCCCTAAATCGTCGACGAAAATTTGTATCTGCACACACACACACAGATCCATTTATTAAGGTACGCCAAAATGTTCAAAAACCTTTGAAAAGTAAAAATATAGAATTTTTTTTTTATTTTTTTCATTACAATAACTTGCGGAAGTTGAAAGATCTTTACTATTTAATCATAAAAATATTAATTACAATAAAGCACTAATTGTAAGTGTTAGTCGTCACCTTTTTATAAAATATTCTTTAAAAACGAATTGTAATGAAATGTCGACCACCCGAGGCAATTTTATTTTCTGTAATAAGCTGTGAATGTGCAGGACAATTTTTTTTTTTTTTTTTTTGAAAAAGCTCGACACGTGTTTAAAAGCTAAAACTATAAGAATGTATGCAAGAGTACAGCACAATATTAGATTTTCGACATGAATTTGGAAACATTACCGAGAATAAATTGATAGTTTTCGCCGAAGAAGCTATCATTTTGTTTATTAATACTGTGTTTATAGAGTAGAATAAATGCTGACTCTGCAAAGCGTCTTTGTGGGGTACTCGAATAGTGTTAGAGAATCCTTGCTACATAAAAAATTTAAAATTTTAAATGTTCCGCATTCATGATTTGACCTTGATTTTTATTTTTAGAATCACCTTAAAGTCATTGTTCTTTGTATTCATTTTTAGACACTTCAGTACCAATATTTCTATATGCACTATAAACAAGCTCTTGACATAACAGAATCGTACTTCCAGAGAAAAATCAAGATGAAAGATTTTGAAATGCAATACATTTGTAGCTTTCCCAAAAAAACAGAAATAAATCAAAAATATTTGCCAGCTCTCTTACTACAAAGATCAAGTGAAGATACACATCCGTAATTCTCGACCGGACACGATACACGAGACAAGTCAATGCGATGAGATTGATGATTGAATGGATTGACCGTGATTTGATAACGAACATGTTTTTCAAATTACTATCAATGGCTGAATTACTAGACAGTAATCGACTTGAACTTGTATATAATAATACAATAAAATATAATACCACACACAAATATTTATAAAAATAAATTGAGTAGTCATCTCAATTTCCTCAAATTACATCTGGGTATGAAAATAAATTAAATTTTTGCAACATATATATATATATATATATATATATATATATCCCTGAATGTTATTGCAATAAATTAAAGTAATTATTTTTGATTGTTTTTATAAAATATTCCATATAATTACATAAATAATTATAAAAACTTACAGTTTATTTTTGCAAATGCACTAAGAATTCAATGAAAATATTAAAAATGAATTAAGCAGAAACATACAGTTACATTATAAAACTATAAGTGTGAAGCATTATTTAGATATCAATGAATGAATATAATTGTAGAAGTCAAATTATGTAAATTCTGCAATATAATATTAAAAAGCAGAAACTTATTAGAAAGGTACAACTATAAAAGCATAAAACTACTTATTTTAAAAATGCAGATGTAGCGTAACTGTAAAACTATAAATAACTTTATAGTCTATGAATTTTATTAAGAAAATTATTAAGCAGCTTAAAAACTGGTGTAAAATCGGCGTAAAAAACAAAGGTTAAGCTAAATTGAAAACTGAAGAGAGAACTTTCACGGTTCCGAATTTAAATCTATATCCTATATCCATTTGGACTTAAGACTTCCCAATAATAAAAAATCATAATTTGAAACATAATTTAAAATATATAAATTTTAAATTTAAAATCTAGTTTGTAATCTACTTTATTTATCTTTATATGTTTTTAAAAATTTTATAGTTCAAAAATTGTTAATGTTCCAATATAAATTTAAATGCAAAAATTTATTGTTAATTAACTTCCCGTAGGGCAAGTTATAGTAATCGCAAAAAATTCAAAAATGAAAATTTTTATATATCTTTACGTTTCAAAGGCTTCTGAACATTTTGGCATACCTTGGAAAAAATGAATGTATGTGTGTGTGTGCGTGTGTATGTGTTTGCGGATACAAATTTTCGTCGACGATTTCGGGAACACCGATCAACCGATTTGAATAATTTAAAAAACATTCGATTTCATTTCGTCTCTATGCAGTTCAAGCAGTACGATTGCTTTGAAAAAAAGTTCAGAATTTCCAAAATATGTCAAAATGAAGAAAACATTTTTTTTTCAAAAAAATTTTTTGTTTTCAAAATAATTTTTTTTTTCAAAAAAAGTAATTTTTTGTCAAATTCATAGTTTCTCAAAAATCTAATTTTTTCGAAGTAAAATTATTTGAAAAATGTTAATCGTTTTTAAAAAATAATATATTTTGGTACGGGAAGTTCCAGCAATTTGCCTTAAGGCACGATGCCATGCGCCCCACTAGTTTAACTATAGCTAGCAGGGCATTACTCTTATATTCATTGCACAAAAACAAGACTTGTTTGTATCATTATTAGTGATAAGATAAATAAATCAGATTGTGAATATCAAAGCACATTATTCTGAATGAATAATGCTGCAATTATATTCATAAAAGTTCTGATCTACTACCACACAAAAATTCAACCTAAATTGTTCAAATAAAACGGTACGACCATGTTGAATTGAAAATGACAGACTTGCACACTTCTGTTTACTGCGTTGGCCCGCGGGACATGTGGCATAGCTAAGACAATATTATGCTGGACGATTTATATACCAATGGAGACAAAAAAATATTTTAATATAGTTTAAGATCCTATTGAATAACGCCTGTTTCTAGTTACCCCTTCATAGCCTCTAGCTCCCCTATAAGTAACATAAGACATTTTAAAATAATATAATATATTAATTGATGATATGCAACTATTATGACTATTACTCAGCTTAAACCCAGAAAGCATATCATATAAATAAAAATACAATATGATTTATAATTAATTGAAAAGAAGTAATATAATATATTCAACCTATAGATAATAAGGAACTTATAGATAATACTAGAAGTATATAAACAATATTTTGTATATCCTACATTTTTGAATTAAAGCACATAAAAAACAATTATCTATTAATCAATTCCGTCGTGATAAAACATTTAAAGGACAATTACTAAAGACCACCCCGACAGCATCAGATGTAATTCAAAAGTTTCGCGTGGTTAACGGGCTGGAACATATCTGCTACGTGCGTATGCAGGAAAGGTTTGATTTATGTCCAGAAAGCGGTGTAATATTTATTGGGCGCTATTATGGTCTTTTGGTTATTTTTTCGCAACGTTTACGAATTTTGTTGATGTTCATGCGTAATGACGTCGATTGGAATCTGTGCCAACTGCGTTGAATTACCAGCGTCAGCTGATTCATTTCGGTTGAAATTGTACAAAATACCATTTCTGTGGTAAATACCGATTGATCCTATTTATTACTTAGGATTTTTCCTATGAACATATGGCTAATAAATTTTGTTAATGCCATAGTTTTAATGCCACTTTAATGACACTAAATCTCTAGAAACATAATAAAACTGAATTAGCATATTTGAAACAACAATTAATAAAAAATTGCTATTTTGCCAGATACAAACTATTACATACATATAAGCATTTAAGATTGATATTTTCATATTGTTTATTATTTTATCCATTAATTTAATAGTACATTTCTAAACCATATGAATTCTATCAAAACAATATGAAATTTATCATCTTTGGGTAGAGCTGTAATAAATAAAAGCACCAAAATTGACACTCTTTTTACTATAATTTTTGACTGAGTTCAATCAATTTAAATTGAATTTTAGATCACAGTTTTAATACATAAAATTTCAGTAACTATAATTAGTAATTATTGATTACTAACGGACTACAATAAAAGCTGCGTTAACGTGAAAACGGGATTAAATACTTATTTAAAATTTAATTAATGAATGGCGGTTAAAGAATATGCACCGCTATTACTAAATTTTCTAATACGCGCCAATATATAAATTTTGCAAATTAATTTGTTTCATTAAGCATTAGAAATATAAGCAGAGTACAATTGCTTACAATATATAAAATATTATGCTAAATATTGAAAGCTGCAATTTACTCGTATACAATAAAATATCAACTATTATATAAAAAAATATTTAACAACAATATCAACTATTATTGTCACAGAATCAGATCATATACATTCTCCACACATTCAATAGTGTGAAGGTACTAGCTATCGAAGCTCATCATCTCGAAAATCTGATGTCAAGCAGTAGTTACATCGGTTTATACTTCAAAATATAGATGTAAATATATTTCCAAGAGAAAATAACCTTTCCCAGACATCTAACAATGATTAATTTAAATATGATCAATATTATAGAAACTCTGATAATAAATTATATCAAATAGAGATATACCAACCTAATGGTTTGCTTGGTTGGTTCACTTTCTAAAAAACCTTGTAGTTAAAAAGTTTCATTGCGACTGCTCATACATTGTTATCTCGGTAAAAAATGTACCTATGAAATTTATATTTTGCATTCATTGAATAATTCAGCTATTATTTCTTAAAATTCCTTTGAAATTAAAAATTTTACCCCTGGCCGCCCTATTTTACCGACAATTTTTTGAAAAACAGAAAATAAGACATTTCTACAATGATGAATTAGCTAGAGGTTTTACTCAACATAGTCAGATAGTTCTTTGTTGGATATGTCTTACTTGTTAACTTCCCGTAGGGCAAGTTATAGTAATCGCAAAAAAATCGAAAATGAAATTTTTTATATATCTTTACGTTTCAAAACCTTCTAAACATTTTGGCATACCTTAGAAAAAATGGATGTATGTGTGTGTGCGTGTATGTTTGTGTGTGCGGATACAAATTTTCGTCGACGATTTCGGGAACACAGATGAAGCGATTTGAATAATTCAAAAAACATTCGATTCGTATTGATAAGGAGACGTGCTGATTAGTTTTTGTCGAAGGCAGGTTTAGCCGTTCCGAAGATATAGGGCAAAAAGTGCCAAAAACGGTAACTCAGTTTTTAAAAGAACGAAGCGTCCGATTTGAATAATTCAAAAAACATTTTACTTGTATTAACAAGATGAAGAACTGATCATGAAGGCAGGTCTAGCGGTTTCGGAGATCTAGTAAAAAAAGTAAAAAAAAAATGCCATTTGGCAGTCAAGAATGATCATTAGACATATGCACATCAAATTATCAGATATTTTATAGAGATTTTAACAAAAAGTATAAATTTTGTTTACATTCCTATGGGTTCCGTACCAATGTTTATCCGTTAGACGGCTTACGCGCTTCGATATGTCGTCTCTATGCAGTTAAAGCAGTAACGATTGCTTTGAAAAAACGTTCAGAATTTCCAAAATATTTCAAAATAAATTTTTTTCAATAAGTCTTTTTTTTCAAAAAAAAGTAAATTTTTGTCAAAAATTTATAGTTTCTCAAAAATCTAATTTTTTCAGAGTAAATTTTTTTCAAAAATGTTAATCTTTTTAAAAAAAAATAATTTTTGGTACGAGAAGTTCCAGCAATTTGCCTTAAGGCACGATGCCATGCGCCGCACTAGTAATATAATTCTTTTCGTTTTGAAAGTATAATTGCTCGAAGACAATTTCGACCTTTGTGTCCCGCCCTAATCTTTGTGCTCCTATATATATTTGTGTGTTTTTATGTATATGTATACATGCAATGTTATATATGCGGATGCATATATTACGTACATATTAAAAATCCATCCTTTTAAATTGAGTACATACAAGAATGAATACGAACGCGAGTAGCAACTTCGTCATGCAGATAAAATTTGTGATGATGTCGCGTTTTGCGTAGCATTAGCAGTAAGCGTACACGTGTATTAAGCTGTTGGTTTCGCGGGGCGCCGTTCTCAATATGTGGAACGACGTATAGGTAATGTTATTGTAGGCGTCATATATCAAAAGCATAGAGCATTTAGGAAAACGGGGGAGACGCTTCAATGGAGGTGATCATCGAAGGTCCGGTGGTTAAAAGGTCCCTTGTTGCCTTGACAAGCGGGGTCCTTTTATCGGAGCTATAAATTTAAATAACTGCGGCCTGCTGCCCGAAATACCGATTCGGACCGACGCCCCGTTCTGACGTCGCGCATTGACCACGCGGCTAAGATTATTCGCTCGATCAGTGAGACATCAACAAACGATTATTGTGCGAAAGGAAGCGATCGAACGATGAACCTAAATATCGTTTCCAGAACTACCCCTAGTGATATTGAATTTGTATTGTGATATGTTATTTATTGGGTTTTGCATACAAGCTAGATATGGTATTTTATTGCAAGATTACGTGTAGTAAAATCCTACACGTACTGGAAACCAGTAAAAAATGATTGCAAATGATATTCATAACTAATTGCTGAAATAGTAATTTAAGGAAGTATTTAAAACTAGACTAGAATTTAAAAAAATCGATTTTTTAAATTTTCAAATACTAACTAACTATTCAAGAATATGTGTACAAGTGAAGTTTTCATAATTCAAATTAATTTTGGAGATATAGCTGTTTGAGATAAAGCTAGTGGTGTTGTCGAGCCGGAACGCGCCGGAACGTCATTCCTGCAAATCATTTTTGGGCCGGCAATTTTTTTTTTAAAAAATCGCTACATACAGAAAATGATTTAATAAGTGAATTTTATAAATTATAAATCAGCTAATTTTTATTAAATGTTTAAATAAACATACATATATGTACACAAAATGAGTTTTGTAATAATTTTTGTTTCTTTCCTTTTCGAACGGAACCGGAACAAACACGAGAACCGGTTTTTGAACCGGTTTTTCAATTTTAGCGCTCCGGCAAAAAAATATTAGCACAACATCACTGGATAAAGCTCCTCTGTTTCCTATCTCCGCAAAACTTTAATCGCGTTTTTCTCAAAACTATCTTTTTCGATGCGATACCCACGATTTCCCAACTTCTACTGAACCGATTTACTTAGAATAATTTTACGAAGTCTTCTTCATAGACTTTTCTTCTGTATAAATTATGCTCGTTCCCAAATTCTGATTTTTACTATTTTTAAATAATTCGAGAATATCAAAAAAAGTTGTAAAAAAAAACATTTTTTTAGACAGTCGCTTTATTGAAAAAAAAAGAACTTCTCTGTAGTTTATTCGTTAGAGATATTATACTTTTATAATATTTTATTATTACTTTATAATTATGAGTTAGGTGGAAATTTTTTTTGAGATCCCTCACTTTATCATCTCCTTGAATTGAACATTAATTAATTACGTGTAACAAAAATATATAATAGTAAAATATTTTTTGAAGCCTCTAAAAATCGCATGAAATTCATGCTTTAGATCAAACATATTTTTTGGAAATTCAAAAAATTGCTGTAAATACTGTCGAAAAAATCTGTTAAAATTTTGTAAAATTGTAAGAACTAGAAATATTTATATGGTTTAAATTACTAGGTGTAAGTAGCATTTTGTCTTTAGGTAAATAGCATGTACTTCCCGAAACATGTATATAATTATATGATAGACTCAATCAATTAAAAATCTATATATTAATTTATGAGTAATTTATAATTATATCACGTTGCTGTAAAGCATTTTAATCTGTGAAACTTTGTAGATTATTTAATTTTGCACAGATTTTTTTAACAATTTTCGACTATGGTTTGAATCTTACCCATTATTGAAAAACAAAAAGGCGCCTAATACTTATATGGAAAATTTTCTAAAAGCGCGGCCAATTATTAATCCTAACTTAATTAAAATTTATATAATTTATCAGATTTGACCATTTTAATTCATCTCATAAAAAATAAATATCGTTTATAGCAAAATGTCAATAAGTAATAAATATGCATAAAAAATTTAGAGTTACAAATAATTTATAAATTTTCCTTTACCTATTTTTATGCAATATCAACTAGCAGAACCAAGCTGTTAAACCAGCACAAACAATATCGTACATATCTATTGTGTACCATATACAATTCAGCTTAATTAATTAGTGAATACTTTAAGGACATAATTGTTAAAAAGCGTGAAATGCTAAGATACTTCTGACACTTATGCACAATAGGCACGAACAATATCAAAGCCGAATAAAGGCAACGTAAGCTGTTTTACAATTACGATCGCCTGGTACAAGAATTCGTTCTCTGTTTCACGGTGGAATCCTCTTCGCACACATTGTACGATCAGAATAGAAAGCTATCCATCATTTCCAGCAGCCACTTATTGGTCAGGTTATGACATTTATACTTTTATAGTTGTAAAGAAACAGTAGCCCGTCGTAGTCTTTTGAGCGGCGGCGTTGAACGGTGAATAGAAAAAATCTCGCAAGTCATTTTGTTTGAAAGAATAGCGTGCGGCCACACGCATGGGTAGCCGTCTGCAGCTTAACAAATGAAAGAGTTTCTTGATATTGAAAGGACATCAAATGATTTAATTTATGTTACACGATGCATTATTCAAATCGACTGACAAAACTTGCCATTGAAATACTTTCACATATGAACTTGCTTGGCCTTAACTATACACAAACAAGCACGCGCACTTACTAAAATATTACACACCTAAACACACTATATATAAGAGTGAATATATATATATATATATATATATATATATATATATAACTGTATATAAGGTAGGACAAGGCGCAAATGTACAATTTGCCTATGAGCAACTATATAAAACCAAACCAATTACATTACAAGTATCAAACAAACAACTACCTGACTATGTTCAGTAAAACTTCCAGCTAATACATCATTGTAGACATATGATTTATTTCTATTTTTCAAAAAATTGTCACATAGTCCTTTGCACCCCATGGGTGTGGTAAAATGGGACAGCCATGTGGCGACGAATCCAATGTCTTATTTAAAATTTTAAAGAGATTTTACGAAATAAAAGCTACAATAATCAACCAATGCAAAATATAAATTTGATGGGCACATTTTTTATGGAGTTAACACTTTATATAAGCTCAATCTGCTATTTCATCAGCAGTGAAATATTCATCAGCAAAGTTGGAATAATTATTTATTTAATTTAACTCTTGCAAAATTGCCTTTTTAAAATGTAATTTGCTGTTTTATTTACTATTTAAACAATAATGTTTACACATTTGCCAGGCTAAAGGTTTAGTTGGTCCTTTTTACTATAAAAGAAACTGTTGAATCTAACTTAAAATTCACAAATCTTATAAAACAATTAAATAACGTAAATTTAAGAATTATATTAATATCTCGTAAACTAAACAACAACGTAAATAAATAACTGACAATAAAATAAAATGATTTATGTTATGGATTTTCATTTTGTTGTGAATTTTCAAATATTGTCGTTTATCTCCCAATAGCAAGAATAAAGTTGATTTCTGGTTATACATTTTTTTTTCTCTACTTTCAAACATTGTTGTTTCCCGGTGGAGAACTGTTTTACCCCCGGACCTTTAAGCCCCCTTTTCATATATTTTGTGCTTTTGGTTGAATATATATTTATATTCATAAAAATATAATTATTTTTCATGTTACAATAACAAATTTTAAGAACCTTTTACCAATTGTTTTTTATTTTCTAAAACGTTAAAATGCATATATATATATATATATATATATATATATATATATATATATATTTATAATTTTATTTGAACAGCAATTAGAACTAATGGGTTCTATGAGCTGTTGTGAGTAAGATCTTACAAACTACGTTTGTTTTATTACAGATGGCAACCCAAACAGTTGTCATATCTCTGTATGATAAATTTTTATTACAATCTCTGTAATATGGCAAGTATGGTGCAACAATGCCGGGTGAGGGCTATTTTCACTTGGAAACATATTGCTATCTATATTTACAAGTGAAAATCGTTGTCAATGTTGCCTGACAACAGGCTGCTCGAAGTGGGTATCGAACCCGGGGCCTCTGAAACAAGTCCCGTCGCTCTTAACCGCTTACCTACGGACGAGCCCGCATATATTTAGTTCCAATTATTTTTTAGTATTTTTGACCGATTGAAAAATAGAACTGTAGACGAAATGTATGAATTTCAAAATATTTGAAAAAAATTGATTATTTGACTCTGTTGATACATATATTAACATTAAATTCAAAAATGTTTTTAAAAATTATTTTATTAGCATTATTTAAAAATATATACTTTATTTTCGACGTTTCGTAACTAAGCACGAATACTCGGGATATCTGTCAAAATCATATTAATTGTTACAATATTAACAAGCAAACTAATAATATAAAACGAATGAATCGATATATATATTCATTTATATATATATATATATATATATATATATATATATAAATATATATTAGGGTGGTCTTTAATATGGACATTTTCGAATTTTCTTGCTCCCAAGGTCTCAAATAGTTCCAAATTGATAAAAAACAATTCTCTGAAAGTTTTAGCTCTTAATATTAACTATGTGCGCAATTCAATCAAACTTCGTATGGAAATAGCATGGAAAAAAATTTTGAAACTAGCTGTAAGTGGAATTCTGTCTTAAGGCAATTAGGGCATCGTGCCTTAAGGCAAATTGCTGGAACTTCCCGTACCAAAAATTATTATTTTTTTTAAAAACGATTAACATTTTTGAAAAAAATTTACTTTGAAAAAATAAGATTTTTGAGAAACTATAAATTGGACAAAAAATTACTTTTTTTTTGAAAAAAAAAAAAATTTTTTTAATTTTTTTTAAAAAAAAATTTTTTTTCAACATTAAAAAATGTTTTTTTTATTTTTAAATATTTTGGAAGATCTGAACTTGTTTTTCAATGCAATCGTACTGCTTTAACTGCATAGAGACAAAATATAAAGCGCGTAAGCGCGGCGTCGCTGTCTAACGGGTAAACATTGATACGGAACCCATAGGAAAATAAACATAATTTATACTGATTGTTAAAATCTCTATCAAATATCTGAAAATTTGATGTGCATATGTCTAATGATCATTTTTGACCGACAAATGGCATTTTTTTTTACTTTTTTCGTTAGATCTCCGAAACCGCTAGACCTGCCTTTATGAAAATTTGATCAATTCTTTATCTTGTCAATACAAGTAAAATGTTTTTTGAATTATTAAAATCGGACGCTCCGTTTTCTTAAAAACTGAGTTACCGTTTTCGGCACTTTTTGCCCCGTATCTCCGGAACGGCTATACCTGCCTTCGCCAAAAATTAATCAGCACGTCCCCTTATCAATACGAATCGAATGTTTTTTTAATTATTCAAATCGGTTGATCCGTGTTCCCGAAATCGTCGACGAAAATTTGTATCCGCACATACATACACACACGCACACACACACACACACACACACACACATACATCCATTTTTTCTAAGGTATGCCAAAATGTTCAGAAACCTCTGAAACGTAAAGATATATAAAAATTTTCATTTTCGATTTTTTTGCGATTACTATAACTTACCCTACGGGAAGTTAAAAAAAAAACGACATGATGAAATAAAAGTGATAATTCGTGTCATTTTTTATTGAAAATGCGAGACTCTGCAAAATTTTTGAATTTTTTTTAATGCTGTTTCCCTACAAAACTTTGATTGATTTGAGCTCTATCTAAAAGACAATATTAAGAGCTAAAACTTTCAGAGAATTGTTTTCGATCAATTTGGAACCACTTTAGCCCTTGGAAGCAAGGAAATTTGAAAATGTCCGTATTTAGGACCACCCTAATATACATACATATATATATATATATATATATATATATATATATATATACATATATATATATATGTATATATATATATATATATATATATTACATATATATATATATATATATATTACATATATATATGTATTAATATATATATATATATATATATATATATATATATATCCTCAGTGGCCAATATGCCATTCACACCTACTTTAGGTTTTAGTGCCTGCGGATAATAATTTTAAATGTTTTTAAAATATCCCAAGCCCAATTGATCTAATGACACAATATGTCTTAAGTCTATTACGCGATCTTCGGCAGAGGCATAGTCTTTTTCAGTTCTAAAACTTGCTTAATAACAGGTTAGATAACAGTGCCCTAGGTTGTGTTACGATTGGATGGGAGCGATGTTAAAAAACCACAAGAGTTGAAAATGAAGAAGCAAGAAATACATGGCGCCTCGCCGATGTTTTGTGGATAACATAAACGTTATATATAATAAGAGACAATCAAACTAATAATAGAAAATTGTTTGCGCCAGACGAATATAAATATGGCCGAGTTCGGTTTTTAAGTGAACAGACATCGGTTGGTGTGTGAATGTGAAATAGTCGATTTTAGGCAAGCAAGAATTTTTGATATACGTAATTGATGACTTTAGACTAGACTATATTAGTCTATATTTTGCTAAAAATTAGCATTCGATTGCAAAAATTATATATAGGGTATAGCAAGGTTTGAAGGTCTGCGGGTAAAATGGACCTCAGATATCTCAAAAACAAGTAAAGTTAAGAATTTTTTAGCAACAATGTTTGGAAGAAGAAGGAAAAATATGAATAACCAGCAATTCTTGATTCTTGATTTGATTGATTCTTACGACGTTCATTGTTAGTTTTTAGGGTTGTGAGCCCATTTGTTTAGTTTGCGAACCCTTAATATAATTTTTAAGTATACGTCATTTGATTGTTCTCTAAGATGTATTGTTAAATTTAAGTTAGATTTAACTGTTTTTAATATAACCTCTATAAAAGCTAACACGTGAGTGAAGTGAAAAGGACCAACTGAACGCTGAACCTTTACCCTAACAAAGATATAAACAATAAAAAATAGTAAAGAAAAATTAAATAAATAGTTATTCCAACTCTGCTGATGAATATATCTTACAAAATACCAGATCAAGATTATATCCAGTGTTACCTCTGCAGAAAATGTACCAATGAAATTTATATTTTGCATTGGTTGAATAATATAGCTATTATTTCGTAAAATGTCTTTAAAATTAAAAACAAAACATTGAACCTATGCGCCCCTTGATCGTCCCACTTTATCCGACCTACGGGGTAAAAAAGACCATGCGACATAATATTTTTGATTAACAGAAAAAAACGCATTCCTACAATGATGAGCTAATTCATCATTAGCGAGTTTAATTGAACATAGTCAGATAGTTGTTTATTTGACATGTGTTATTGGTTGTGATATAATGTTTTGGTTTTCACAGCACAATTCCTCGTGGTTAAGCTATATAAAATCGGGATAAGCTATAAAAATCGCTACATTGTATCATTAAACTAAATATTCACAAATTGGCTTCAAAATTATAATAAATATCAGCAATTATTAATGAACTACATTATAACAAAATATTTTTTATAGGGAACAGGATGGTAACTAATTCATTCTCAAAACTGTTCCCCATAAGTATGTTTCAAAAATTAAATAATTTTGTAGTGATATCAGCAATAACAAAGGTGCGAACATCTGAAACAGAACAACTGATGAAGAAGATTAGCTTGCGTGAGAGAATGATTTAAATGGAATATTTACAAAATATTCACGATGTCATTACAATTGGGATTTTGTACGGGAACGAGGTTTAGATCGAAGATATCTTAATAATGCTTTCCGGAAAACGAACAGATACTGTAATTTAGATAAAAAAATACAATTGAATATAATCTCGTTCGAAAAACAGTTAAAAATACTATTGCGTGATGGCCGTTTTGTAGATCTCGTTTGGGTACTGAATTAGCGAGTTTTATGCAAAGGATGGTCAAAACTATTTTCTGGTAATAGAAACAAAGTGGTGTCAGTATCGTTGGAAAACGTCAATAAAATTAAAAAATATAAGACGGTTCAATAGATATGATTTAAAAATACCAAATGTTTGATGTAAAGATCTACTCCGCCTTTACATAATAATAAATAGTTCAAGATAAAAGATATTGTCTCATAAAAGTTACAGAACCGATCATGTAAATAAATTTAAGAACTAACTGATAAGTGTAAAAAACTAAATACATCTAGATGGGCATGATTCATTACAGTAAAAATATATTTCATTTTTATTTAGCATATGTTAAAAGACAAGAAAAATGTATCCAATCTACATATATATTGCCATAGGTACACATAATTATCCATTTCATCGACAAGAGAACACATATCACTTTTAATGTATTGTGATGTAATTAATCTGTCTAATGCATGCAAAAGATTATTTGAATAAATATCAAATAGCTTATTTAAATAATTTTAAATACTATTTAGGAAATAAAATAAATGCTTTCTAAGGCTTTTTTAACAGCCTTAATCAGAACTACACATTTTATGAGCTGTGTTTGCTATGGTACATCCTAACCTAGTAATTTTTCACGAGTGGGCAAACCAGCAATTTAGCACTTTTCTCTTTTATGTGACATATTAGACATATTTATCGAATAGTATTAACGTGTATATGTTGCACCAATGACCTCGGAAAGCTTTTTTTTATTTGAGATTATAGTTGAAATCTGTAATCTCAAATGAAAATTTAATATCATACTGCTTGATATCGATCAGGCCGCGGTTTGGATCGATCCCGGGACTAGTTTGTGCTAGCCCACATTCTAAGTCAATGCAGCACGACGAGCTCTTCTAAGATGACGTATTCATTAAATTTGAAGCTGTTTTTTTAATAAATGCTAAAAAACAACTTTTTAAAACTTTGTATTTATGATTCTAACTATATGCATAAACGGTATTAGCATTGTATTGCTACGCCAAATTGTATTGCTAGTTGACCGATTGAATAAATATAGAATATTGTATGAGTATTTAGTTTAATTAAAATCAAATAAAAAAGTTAGTAAGACGCCCTGATCAATGCAATTTTACTGAAGAAACAGCTTCAGCAAACATATTCACAAGCAAATAAAATTTCATTGAAATTTACTTTACATAAAAAAATTCACTTAAAAATATAGATGTTAATTATAATAAACACGGATTTCATTATATAAATTTTGGTTTCATTATCGATACATTTATATGAACCATAAGTAATAATATAAATATTTAATTGGTTCGTATGTGTTTGTATATGCATATTAGACTAAATTTATGATTGCACGTAAATACAACGAATATATAATATAATAGTATATACGTCCACGAGAGACCACACATGCGATGGTTAGTTTGACAGCATAAAAACATAACGCGTATTTAAATGCACCGATGAGCGCCATTCCGCTACAGCCGAGAACTCGATGAAAAACTGAACAAGCAGCAAAGAAATGTAATAATCGAAATAAAAAAATAACTCTGTATATATATATATATATATATATATATATATATATTTATATTTTATAGAAATATTCTAAGAACTAGGGGTGCATGGCATCTAGTTGGCATTTGCCTAAAGACAAATATAGAATTTTTAAAAGCTCTAAAATTTTTTGAAAACTTTGAAAAACTTAGAATTTTGGGAATTTGAAATGTTTGAAACATTTTTAAAAAATCAGTTTTTTTTATTTCAATTTTTTTTTTTTGAAAATTTTGATTTTATTTTTCAAAGCAATCTCGACGAAATATAAATAATTTTCAAATAATTTTTGAATAATTTTTAAAAAATTGAAGTGTGTTTGTTATTAAATATGTACGTCATTATAATGAACTAATAATTGTATAACATAATCTACAGTTGATTAGTTATTGATAATTAGTACCAAAGTACTAGTGGTGCATGGCATTGTATCTTATTAAGGCAAATTTCTAGAACCTTCCGTACATCTCTTAAACATTTGCAGAATAAAAATAATAAATCATCAATAATTTATCAATGAAAAATAACAATTGTTTTAAATATTTTAATTTTTTATTATACATACTGTAAATTTTATCGTCGTATTATATAAATCCAATATAATTGTTTATATTTGAGCGACGATCTTTATCTATGTTTATTTACAAAAACGAATACATAATAAACACTTTCGACACAAGCAATATGCTTTTTGAATCACTCTAATCTCTCGCGCCGTTCTCTTAAGAACTGCTATTCTATGCTGAACCTGCTGGTCGATTTTTGCTCTGCATATCCGAAACGGCAAGACATGTCTTTGCTAAAAACGAATCAGCAAATCTTCTCGTCAATAAGATTTTTTTTTAATTATTCAAAACGGTTAATCCACGCGCCCGGTATCGTAGATGAAAAATTGTATCCAAATATACGCACACATACACATACACACATCCATTTTTCTAAGGTATGCCAAAATGTTTAGAAACCTCCGAAAGGTAAACCATGCAAAAAAAAATTATTTTCTATTTTTTGCGATTACTTTAACTTAAGCAACCGAAAAATTGTTCATATTTGACAATTCAAATAAATACAGATAAATAAAATATAAACAAAATATTTTACAATTACAAAGAACTCTATAGAACAAGTATATAATGAGTTTAAAATAAAACCACGATCAATGTATTTTACACGTTTGTTATATAGGTCAAATTCTCAAATTTCATTTTACATAAGCAATATTAATAAGATCACTTATTGTAGATAAAAAAACGATCGCAGTGTTCCGCTAAAAATTCATTCATTTAAGCCCTAGGTGTGGTGCACCGCACGGCAGTAAGCCATTTGATATTCTTATTTGATTAGGAAGTATCATTTTTTTAATTCCAATTACTTAGAAGAGCACTCGATGACACACATTGTCTCACTCTTTTATATTAGCTGTAGGTTATGTCATTAAACAAATTAAATTTGTCAACATTTTTTCATCTTTTATAAGGTAGGAATCGACACCGAAAGCGAATGTCTAATTTGGTGATAAAGTGTATCATGATATATCAACGTTTTTAGGCCACGGAATTTGCCAATATCTGAATTGTCTTTTTAATGAAATTACTTATCTAATATATATATATATATATATATATATATATATATATACATGATTTTTAGGTATACTTATATAATTTAATAAGTCGACCTTTTACGCTTAACATTACCCTAGGGCAGGTCCGTAATAAGCTTTGAGGTAAATTCCAACTCAATTCAGATAAGAATAGTGTAAGAGCTATACCATTGTCATTTTACACCACAGTGTCCAAACGAGCTGTTTTCAATTGGAAACATATTTTTGATTTATATTTTTAAGTAAAAATTATATAAATACATTGTTGTATTAATGTCTTCTATCTATATAATACGGGACTGTTTTCAAAGCAGTTTGCCACAATAATAACCTCCCCAAAAAAAAATGAAATTTTGAACAAGAGGTTATATGTATATAATAACTATAAATACTTTAATATATAAATGTTGGGCTCGCTCGTAGGTAAGTAGGCTACAACGACTGGACCTGGATGAGGGATACCGGGTTTGATTCCGCTTCGAGGAGCCTGTTGTCAAGTAGTAGTGACAACGGTTTTAACTTGGAAATATAGATAACAATATGTTTTCAAGTAAAAACAGCCCTGATATGGCATTGCTGCACCAATAAAAGTCACTATTACAATAATTGTAATAATAAAAGTTCATCACATAGAGATGAGATAACTGTTTGGGTTGCCATCTATAATAAAACAAACGTAGTTTGTGGGAAATTTATCACAACAGCTCATAGGACCCATAAGTTCTGATCGCTGTTAAAATAAATAAAAAAAATATATGAATGTAATATTTATATGAGAAGACTTGATTAAAAATCTATGAATTGGATTAATGCCATATATATATATATATATATATATATATATATATATACATATATATATATATATATATATATATATATATATATATATATACATATATATATATATATATATATATATATATACATTAGGGTGGTCTTTAATATGGACATTTTTGAATTTCCTTGCTCTCAAGGGCTCAAATGGTTCCAAATTGATGAAAAACAATTTTCAGAAAGTTTGAGTTCTTAATATTAACTTTGAGATAATGCGCAATTCAATCAAACTTCGTATGGAAATAGCATGGAAAAAATTTTGAAAATTAAAAAAAAAAATTAGGTATAACTTAGCGACAAATGTATTAAAAGTGAAAATTCGTGTCATTTTTTATTAAAAATTCGACGCTCTGCTAAATTTTCGAAAAATTTTTCATGCTATTTTCATACAAAACTTTGATTGAATTGCGCTCTATCTAAAAAACAATATTAAGAGCTAAAACTTTCAGAGAATTGTTTTTTACGAATTTGGAACTATTTGAGCCGCCCTAATATGCATAGATAATTATATAATACTGTATAGTTTACAACAATCAGAACAAAAATATATTACAAGTCTCGTAAACTGTACCTAAACAAGATATTGCATGTGTTCTTGATTAAACATCGTTTTTTACCTACCTAATAACTCTGCACAAGTTTTACGTCATGTGATACTTTATTAAATTGGTTGGTAATTATTATATCGGTTATCCTTGAATAGATTTTCAAATAAGTTGTATTGGTATGGATGTATTACTTTAACTACAGCTTACAATGTAACGAAGACATTTAATAATCTTTGAATGACAGGTATGTATTTTGTTTGCAACTTTGCATCTGCATTCATAATTGCTTCTGAAGGTATGATTCAAATAATGCGACTTTTGCCCCGTTCGCCCGAGGGTCATCAATAAAACAGCTGATCGTCTACGCGCCTTGATAGACGCGATACATAAATAACAATTATTAGAGTCTCGGTAAAAAATCTTGATTAACAATTAGAAACGATGAATATTCATAGCGCAAATATAAAATTAATACGAAAAGCACTCTGAGGTATTGCAGTACTGGTTTTATCGATCTCTGTCGCACCTTTGCATACACCTTTGCCGTGGAGCGCGTACTCCTTCTGTCCCACGCGAGTCTCTCAGAATCGGGGCGCGCTCACAGCAAGCGCGCGCCTGTAGTGGTCTCCGTAAAAAATACATCAAATTATATATGTTTATATACAAGTGCTACAATATGTAATCTTGCGTCATGTTTATACATTTTTCAAGCAAAAATTCTCCTGTGTGTAGAATTATATCTACAATAACATATAATAGCCTATAATAACAGAGGTAGGCATTCTAGCCGGATGTCAGTCGGTTCTCGCACGGCGTTTCCATTGGTCGAGGTACGTTGGAGGTATTTATCAGGCAAACCTTTTTATCAGAAACTCCGGGCTTTGTGCATGTACGAACACACGGGCACAGGTTGCTGTATAAAACTGTAGGGAGGATTCGAACACGAAACAATAAAATAGGAAAGGTTCAACACGCGCACTGACATGACGCGCCCGAGTTCCGTGCATTCACTACGTATGTGTCAGATTTCAATCTGACCGTTCGATAAGTGAACCCACCGCAAGCTACAAGCCGATAAGTTAAACCTAGTGTATATGTAACTTTTAATACTGACAATGAATATTTTCTTCGCTTTCATGGTTTAATAGGAATTAGCTATGCGACTGAGATTGGTATTTTATTTCATTTTTCCTGGTTTGAAATTATCGATTATAATCAAAATTTGCTACAATTATTTATATAGGGGGAAGTCCCCGAGTGCCGGACACCTAAGGTTATTCATAAATAAATCAAAATATATTTTACGAAATGTTTATTAAATTATGACTTATGTTAGATAACAAAGTTAGAAATCAAACTAAATTAACAAAAATGCAATCTTTGCTAAACAATAATGAATACTATCAATCAAACTTTGGTAACAAAAAAATGATTTTACAAAGTGGCACTTAGTATCGGACATTCAAAATAACTAGCATTGAACATATATGTAGCCATCTCTACACTCTGGAATGTCTGCACATTTGTGTTTGACGAATATTTTTAGATATTGCAAAAAAATCACTAATTATCCACCCTTTTGGTGGGCCACACCGATGCTCTCAGTTAGAGCATTCATCATAAGATTTTCATTCTTTGACTAGAAAATACGAAAAATGGGGGTATGTAGTGAGCGTTAGCACTCATACAGTACACAATTAAATAATTAGTATAATTACGTCCAATTCTCACAAGAAATATCATATACTCGCTTAAATAATACGTGTTAAATAGAGTGTCCGGCTTTAGGTGCCGTCTGGCGTTACGGGACTTTCTCCTATAGGATAGGGTAGGGCATTAGATTCTAATTCGACTTTGAACAATTATATTGTGTTACCCAAAAATTATATCACACAAATAACACATTCATCAAACAAAACTATCTGACTATGTTCATTTACAACTATCAGCTAATTTATATTGTAAAAATGTGTTATTTATTTGCAGTTTTTCAAAAATGTGCCACCTAATCTTTTTTACCCAGGAGCAAATAGGTCGAATATCTTATTTTCAATTTTAAATGGATTTACGAAGGAATAGCTACAATGTGAAGTTTGAAAATTTTTTCATGCTATTTAAAAGAGAATATTAAGAGCTAAAACTTTCAGAGAATTGTTTTTTTATCAATTTGGAACCATTTGAGCCCTTGGAGCAAGAAAATTCGAAAACGTCCATATTAAGGACCACCCTAAGATACATTATTCAACGAATGCAAAATTTAAATTTTGTGGCTACATTTTTTTACACAGAACACGGTATAATCTTGATCAGGTATTTTGTCAGAATATTCATCAGCGGAAATGGAATAACTATTTATTTAATTTGTCTCTAGTAAAATTGTTTTTTTAACTTAATTTTACTTTTTTATTTATTATTTTTATTGTTTACACCTTTGCCAGGGTAAAA
>NW_020538040.1:152947402-153008174 GCF_003426905.1 Ctenocephalides felis
GATTAAATGTGGCATATCAAAAGTGAGGCCATCACTTTCCCAGTTACTTTAGGTACTAATATTAATATATACATATTTCTGTTTTCACACAACTTGTCTATTAATATCATTTTAGTCTGTTGATGTTTCGTTACATTAACAGGATTGTGTTTTCGTTTCAGTACTGTGCAATCACTATGTTTAAGACATGATTTATACTCAAAAGATATGACAGAATTGCTGGAGGCGCAGACAATTTGCCCTATTATTTACATAGAATAATGCAGTGTCGAATTTATTAATAAAATAAAATGTAGCTTAATGAAATAATTTTTAACGTAGTCAGAAAAATGCAAATTTTTTGACTTTAGTTGAGAATGTAGTATTTTCATTTATTGAACAGTAAATTGATTAAACGCATATATATATATATATATATAATTAATATATATACCTGCGTGAGTGGTTACAAATATATCTATTTTTAATAATGCCATTACCAGCATTTTACGTGTTGTATATACGTAGTTCAGGAAATCCGCGTTTTTACAAATTGTGGATGACAACAGTTTGATTTAAAATGGCATACAAAAGCAAACAATTACAGGATTGAAATAACAATCGAAAGTGTAAATTTACAACGATAACTTTTTTGGGACATTCAGTCTAATTATAGTCTAGGTACTAGCATTTTTTGTAAAAAACCACTGTATTTTCTTTTTCTAAAAAATATCTATAGTGTTCGCCATGATCATACAAATTACTTGGTATCATACAACTGACCAGTATTCACTTAATGATATTGATATTTAGATAATTTGTTATCCAAATATTGATTTGCTATCCCACTACTTATTTATTTTAACAAACCAATATGTTAGAACTTTGGCAAAATGCTAGTCGAAAGCTCTAAATCTAATCACAGGAAAATATTATTTATTTATTTATACGCCAATCGGCTTTATACAGTTTTATAAAGTAGTATGCTAATTTACATACATACATACATATATACATACACATTATAGAATGTTTTATAATAAAAGTGTTCATAATATTAATGATATATTTAGAGAACTTACTTTTAAAGTGTTTACTTCAACCGTTACCTTATATCTCCTAATATTATAGAAAAACTATATCTCAGATAGTAACAACTATCAATAGATTGCGTACTAATAATAAAATTTTAGTAATAAGAAGTGTTTAATACAGCTTATAGACCATGTAATAGTTTTGATTGTTGTAAAATAACATGAAAAATAAAGTAGTAAAATGTAATATTGTTTATGAAACCAAGTTTATATACTAGAACCACCAATGACTTAAATCGTTTCTGCTAAAGCTGAAGCTGAAGATAGATAAGATTTTTCCGAATTTTGTTTCCCGAATCACTGATCAGTAAACTTTACAATTTACAAGAAAATATGATGTAAGTTAGTAGATTACAGATTGCGTTAGCCACAATAAAATAATTCATCTACTACCACAGTTTCCTGGACAGAGTACAATCTGTCGCCCCATGCTTGTCCAACTTTAGCGAAGACTATTGTGCCATAATTCAGTCTATATCGTTATATGATTAAGACCAAATATCGCTAATAAAATTAACATTAGCACGGGTCCAGTGCCTTCCCGTCCGAAGGAGAAATACGGTCATGAGTTTTGATTACAAATTAGGACGATTAACAAGACTCGACCGTCTTTGAATCATGATCTACGAAATGTGGGTAGAAATATTATATAGTCATATGTAAAAACCCTAGCTATAAATGAACAAAATTCTAAGGCAGAAAAAAATTCCAGAAAAAATAAACTAATATTATATGAATACAAGAATATGATAAAATACACGATGTCCATAACAATAAAAAGACCATATAATAATATAAAATGTATATTTTAAACCAAATTAGAACTACGTGTATATTTAAGCTGTATTTGCTATTGTACATCCCACTTGAGAATTAGGCATGAATTTATAAAATTTCGCTTTTTTGATGTATATATTTGATTTTGATTTTGAAGGACATTGCCTTTTATCTTTTGATATCGAATTTGTAAGAATTAAGGAATTGCTGGTTGCACATTTGTTTCCCTCTACTTTCAAATATTATTTTGAAGAATTCTTAACTTTACTTGTTTTCAAGATATCGTTGGTGGACCTTTGTACCCGTAGACTTTTAAGCACCGCTCTACCCCATATGCTTGTTTACGTGATTTTATATTAGTAAAGTTCAAAGAACGTAAAAGCTCTAGAAATGCAAATTATCAAAAATTTTTATAATTGAAACTCCATTATTTTATTTAAACTATGATTATTATAATATTAGTTCAACATTCATAATTGAATATTTTGAAAACAAAATTACACTTATATTGACTTTCGGTGAATTGTTGACCTTGATCTTGAAAAAAATGAAAAAAGTTTAAAGACACATAAATAACATAAATTGTTAAAAATATAATAAAATTATAAGATTTTATATGCGCATGCGCAAATAAAATTTATCAAAAATGTTGACAATTATTGTGATGAGATAGAAACTACAATGTAGGGTACAATTCACTTATTAAGGCCTATACAAACTAAAAATTAGAAATATGTTTAGTATAACTGTATAAAAAATTTACAAATATAATAAGTTTTTACAAACTACTATACATCAACAAATGTCCACAGAAAAATGAGACCCACACTTCAGCATAATATACTCGTATCATACCATATAAAATTTGCACTATACTAGCATAATCATGATCACAATTGCGTATTGCTCCATCTCGAACTATTAATAAATACTTTAATAAGCAATTATTTCACAAAATTTTTGCTCAAAAGATTAAATTTAATATAAAATTAGTCAAAGTGCACTGGTAAGAACTACCATATAATCATATTTTCTGTCAATTTCTCTGTAAAAACCTCATCGTGCGCTAAACTAATAAGCAAGAACATATGTTGTGCGTAACGTGCAGAAAACGGTTAACAAAAACAACAGGACACATAATAATTATGAGTCAAAAAGCGAACCGCATGCACGGGGTCAAATTTAACTCTTTTAAATATAGTCGGGAGGCTTCCGGGTTCTAGAGTATGAGACTCTGACCATAGGAAACATGTGCGACTGTGTCGAATTGTGGTACGGTTAGAAGCAGATTCGATTCGTGGACTACGAAAAATGGTATAAAAAATTTTGCATATCGTTCTCTCTATTAAAAAAGATGAAGTTTACTAGAGCTGTTTAGGTAAAAAAATCCATTTGTTCACGAGTAAAGTATATTCGACTTTTTACGAATATAAGATAACAGAAATCTGTCGCGCTTATATACAATACAGAGAACAATTATATGAGCAATAGCACCACATAAAATATTTCATATTTTATATTTGTTAATTTTTTTAAATTGAGGATAAAGTAGTGCAGTGCTTAAATGTCCATTCCTAAAAAAATTAGGAATTTTTTACCAACAATATTAAAAAGTAAAGGGCAAAATATGTATAACCTTCCATCATGTTGATTCTTACAACTATGCTATCAGGAAATATACAGCATTGTTTAAAAATCCACAACAAAAGTATTTTCTTTCGTTGTTAGTTTTTTTGTTGTTGTGAGCACTGTTGCTTCGTTTACGAGAACTTAATATAAATTTTAAATATACGTTATCTGATTGTTTTATAAGATGTATTGTTAATTTTAAGTTAGATTCAACAATTTTTTTATTTAACCTTTATAAAAGCTTACATTTAGGTGAGGTAAAATTAACAAACTTAATCGTTACCCTGACAAAGGTGTAAATAATAAAGAATAGTAAATAAAAAAAAATAAGCTAAAAAAGCAATATTACAAGTGATAAATTGAATAAATAGTTATTACAACTTTGATAATGAATATTTTTGACGAAATACTAGATCAAGGTTATATACAGTGTTATTTTTGTAAAAATAGGCCCATGAAAATTATGATTTGTATTGGTTGAATATTGCAGCTAATATTTTTTTAAATTAAATAACCTTTTTAAATTATATTATAAAATATAATATAATTTAAAAATATATTATTTATATTATAAAAATAAGACATTAGATCTGTTTGGATCTGATCATGAAGGTAAAAAAGACCAGGTGACAAATTTTTAAAAAGCAGCAAAAAACACGTTTCTACAATAATATATAAAGAAGGTGGGAGTTTCACTGAATATAGTCAGATAGTTGTTTATTTGATATGTACTATTTATTTTGATATAATAGATTCCGTTTTCACAATATAATTGCTCAAAGTCAAATTGGATCTTAGTGCCCCGGCCCAATCCATTGTATAATAAAGTTCTTACCGGTAAAAAACATGTTTGTAACTCAAGATTATTGATGTACGTATTGATGTCTTATTTTTGTCTATATATAATTTTTAATTCAATGAAGACAAAACCATAATATAATACTAAAAATATTTAATAAATTCAAAAATGTTGAAATTATAAATAAAAAGAAGCAAAAAAAGACGGCAAATTTGAAACCCAACCCGTCCAACATGCCACACAACACGGATATGCGTATCGTCCGAGGCTTATAGAGTCAATTTTCAAAACACGATATGGTGAAATTAACCCTTTACCCAGAAAAACCATTCATTTAAACATCGAAAAAGGATTTTGTTTCCTATGTTTTTTCTTAAAAAAATCTGAAATATAAAACGGTTTGGTCGCGACCTACGGCATATATTTTGATTAATGATCATGAAATAAGTCGAAGCGTCCCGAGACTGAAAACGGAGGCGGCAGATGGCGAGGCGCTGAGAAGATGGTTACTCAAATAAGGTAATATTTTTTAGAATATTTAAAAAATTTAACTAGTGGTGCATGGCATCGTGCTCCGTGGAGACAAAATATCGAAGCAAAATCAAAATTTATGCTTATTATTAAAATCTCTATAAAATATCAGATAATTTGATGTGCATATGTCTAAGGATCATTTTTGTCCGCCAAATAGATTTTTTTTTAAATTATCATAAATTTATTTTTGCAAAATCCCCTAAAATCTAATTTTTTCAAAGTTTTGAAAAGATTTTTCAAAAATTTAAATTTTCGGTTCAGGGAGTTTCGGCAATTTGCTTTAAAACACGATGCCATGCACCACTAGTTGCATATTGTTTTGAGTAAAACTTTTCACTATTTCGTATCTATTACACAGACAGCACAGTGTGGTACAGGGGAGAGAAATCTGTTCGAACAGCAAAGAGAAGAGGCCTACTCTACGCTATGAGGTTTGAAAATTGTGATGAGCATTTAATGATACAAAACATAGCGAACCTCGTGCGGTATTATTATATGTGGTTCGAGAGAAATATTGAGATGGAAAAAATACGAGGCACCACACACACAAGCTGCAGCGTTTGAAACACAGGAATTGATCAGAAACTTTGCTACTCAGAGAAAAAAAATCGAAATCAAGTTGGATATTTTAAAAAAATTAAAAAAGTGAAAAATGCGGATTTGTGGTCAAAGAAACTAAAACCTATCAAGACTATCAAAACTATTTAGATATCAAAAAGTTAACAAGAAATCGTTGTGAAATCTTTTTTTTTCTTCTATTGAATTTTCTTTTCCTTTCATTTTCATATTTTAGCTTAGTTAAGTTTTATTTTCTATTTATTTAATCTTCACAAGAAAAAGACAAAAAATACATGTCATATCGTATTTACAGAATTTGTCACAACCGCACCAAACGTACACTTCCGAACACAAATCATCAATATGACTGAAGTAAATTATATAAGCAAAAACTATTTGCTGGTGAATAATTACTAACCGCAGAACAATAAATAAAGTGATCTATATGTGTACAAAAAGCAGTTATTATTAAAAAAATTTGAACATGAAAACATACTTTCGACCCTTTAAAAGCAAGGCGGTCTATAGATCATATTAATGTGAGGCACTGACTGAAAGCAATAATAATGAGAACTTGTTCGAACAATCATACCTCATCTTTTTCACTTGAAACGGTATCTCAAAATTGGTATAGTTTAGCAGTTATGAGGACTGTCACTACCGTATTCTGGAACAACCGTACCCATAATCCCCTACTAATCGGAAATATTACCGTGGATATAAACTTCAGCTTTAAATTGTATCAAAAAACTTCGTGTTGCAAAAAAATGTATTTTATTGACAACCAGATATAAGCAATGCGGTCTATAATAAAAATTAATTTCAAAAATCTAATCTAATATTAAGTTGTCGATATGCCACTGCCCTAAAAATATTCTTGTACGATCATCTTAAAAGAACTCGAGAAATAATATTCAGAGAAAAAATGGAGCACAATGAAGACTTATGTAAAATTTGCTGGGAAAAAATAAAACAAAGCGATTGCAGAAAGGCAAAAAGTACATAATATTCGTCACGACTCTTACGTTCGGTCGAAGGAGAGCTGTTATTTCTTCGGTGAAGTTGTTCACTGTAAGCAAAAAATATATATACCGAACATGTCTTCAACTAGTGATTTCACGGCACTGAGGGCGATCAAATTAGTAATTGCTTTATAAAGTTCCACAATCGTATTATTGCGTTGCTCGGTTATGTTTCTGGTGTACGGATTTCTATTTCGGAACGAATGAAAAAAAGAAATTGTACAACACACACACACACACACACACACACACATATATATATATATATATATATATATATATATATATATATACATGCATACATATATATTAGCGCAATATCTTATTTCAAGAAATAATGATAAGGTTGAATTTGGTTTTGAGCAATTTTATTGTGAAAACCAAACTAAATATATCACAAGAAATAACACATATCAAACAAACAACTATCTGAGCATGTTCAGTAAAACTCCCTGAAGTAAAATTCATCATTGTAAAAATATGTTTTGCTGTTTTTTAAAAAAAATATGACCCTGTCCATTTTACGCCATAGGCGGAGTACACCACCCAGATGTAAGCTTTCATAGAGGTTATATGAAAAAAACTCTTTAATCTTACTTAGAATTAACAATACATCTTATAAATAAATTAAATAACGTATACTTAAAATTATATTAAGATCTCGTAAACTAAGCAACAGCGCTCAATACAAAAAAAAAATAAAGAAAAGATAATACATTCGTTATGGATTTTCAAACATTGTCGTTTTTCTCAAGATAACAACGTCATAAGTAACTTTACTGGTTTTTGAAATTTCGGTGATGGACCTTTTTGTGCGCGGACCTTCAAGCCCTGCTCTACCTTATACTCAAAGAATGCCAATCACAACTAAAAAATATACTTGATATAAGAACAATATCTAATATTGAGACTACAATGAAATGTTATCGCAATTTTATTTGGAAGGAATAAAAGGAAATCACTTTTTCAATACAGAGAAAATAGTAGTAGATGTGTATAATAGTTGTGTGTGTATGACTGTTTGAGTGTATTTTATATTTTTATGTTATAGCATTTTTGAGCATACATAGTAACGTACGGTAGTCCATTTATTGATGGCACATAGAGATGTAAAAGTGAATAAAGAATTCTATTTAATTGGTACTTCTAAACTGTATGCTCCATAATAATAAAAGATCTGAATGTCGCTTATATGTTATATTTCTCTCGCATGATAAGAGATATGAAACATGAGTGAAGTATCTCCGTTACTGCAACAAGCACAGAAGAATAAGGACAAGAAGACCAATCAAAATAATCTGAAAACGTGCGATTCGCATTTTGCAGAGACGCAGCCATCGGCGATCGCGGCGAGCACATACACAAAAACGAGAACGACGACGGAAGAAAGAAAAGAAATAATGCAAAAACGTCCAAAAGAAAACACGCGAGCACAATTCAGAGCAATATACAGAGAAAACAAAATAAAACATCGAAAACACATTATTTTCCATTTCTTTCCGAGCGAACGAAGGAACATGCCAAGACCGGATAGTGCGGCTCCGCCTACGCGTAGCGCGCGCTTCGCTCCCAAGCTCCGCCTCGCGGATCCGGCCAGCGCGCCGCCAGCACCGCCGGCAAAGCTCTGACGCACGCCTCGCGGAGAGGGCAGCTCTACGCACGGCCATTGGCTCAGAGCAGCACGTGACACGCGCATCCGACGCGCCAAAACGAGAAAAACACTCGCTTTGCTCTGCCACAATGAGATAACCGTCGGGCGCCGTCGCCGCGCCGGCCCCAGTGTCCGTCCAGAACACGACCGTGACGGCCGACCCGCCACCCGCCGACTCGCTTCGTCAGCGCCCGCGCTCGCTGCCGCGAATTTTACGAGTGTCAAGTGTCAAATCGTTTTTACCGATTTTGTAAAAACATAGTTAATTGATATTAAAAGTGTGCAGTGCTGCACGGATATTTGTTTATCGTGATGCAAGTTGACGTGTGTGCCGCCGAGCCGATAAAGCGCGAGGAGTACGCACTCCTGCGTAAGCCGGCACCTGGTCCGGCGGCGATGGGCGAACCGCCGCAGTCGGCGGACGCCGATGCCGCCGCCGCTTTATGGACACACCATGGATGTGTCAGCGAAACTGGATTCATCAACAGTCAACCTTCTATGGCGGAGTTCATGACCGCCTTGCCGCAGCTTTCAGGAGATTCGGTTGTGGTACCTCGAGACGGAGGCGGTGGTCCGCTGAGTCCCGCGGTTTACCCACCGGGCGGCGGACCGCATTCACCGGGCGTCAATGTGCCCGAATATCCGTGGATGAAGGAAAAGAAAACCGCAAGGAAGAATTCGCAGCAAGGTAAGATCTCACTACCGAAATGTTTCTTCGCGTTGGTGGAAAGTTGACTCGTGGTGCTTGTGAATCACATGGTGTCGTGTTTTCGCTTCGATTAGCAAACCACTGAAATGCCTCTATACTGACCCCATGGTGAATAACGAACCTGTTTATAAGTTCAATTTTGTTTCGGTTTCACTGTGGAATCAGAGGCGAATGTAGCCCGCAGTGAAGTCATTATGGACATATGTGTGGGTGATTCTTTGGACTTTGCTAATTGTAGATCAGCAAAAGTGATACTGGCCTCTGACGTGTTATAGAGTTGCAAGAAAAAACTAACTTGTTCTTGTGATTTTAAATCAATATTGAAATCAAATCAGGCTTCAGCACTTTATAAAATCTTCGTGTTCAACATGTATTACCACAATATTATTCATTATTTTCCCATGTGTCATATTTCAAGCCAATATATTACCAAATAAAAATTTCTCTAACAAATGACCCGAAAGTCGTAAGGTTAACTTATGGACTAATTTTTCACCCGGCACACATTACGTAATATGTCACCCCATAAAATTCATGGCGCCCACGCCACTTCAAAGACCCGAACACGCCATGAAATATGCTCGGCAATGTTTATGGCCTGTTATCCAGTTTTATGACGATTTTATTGGCTACTGTAAATATAGTTGATACAGTCAATTAAAATTTCAATTGCTATTGAAATTGATATATAAACTGAATGGGATATTAAGATTTCTACAACAAATGTTCTGAATTTATTATAAATTGTATTAACGATAATTTATAAAAAAAATAAAAAAATTAACATTAAGTTTAACAAATAAACTTTTTTAAATTGAATTTATATTTTAAAGAATACAGTTAAAAAAAGCATTGATCAAATAAAAATTCCAATACATTCTATGAACGCTAAACGAAAATCTCCTTCGTAATGGTAAAAAGCCAAAAGAATTCCTTGGGTTTAATTTATGTGAAAACTTTTGAGTTTCGTTGTAACTTTTTATATTTAATTTTATGACTAAGCACTTTAAATGAATACTTTGAATAATAGAAACTTTTCGCGAAAAGATACTTTTCTGGCTTTTAATATTTTTTAAAAATCATTAAAACAATTTCAAGTGAACGACACACATGTAAATTATTGATAAATGTATTTTATTGTTTCTAATTTACCCAGAAGATAATGTATACCTAGATATTAGTAACCAGGTTAAATTGCAAAATGTAACCTTCTTGTCATATGTAATATCCAAATGTAATATCCAAATGATTTCTTTCCAATTGCATAATAATACAAACAATTTAATTACTATGAATCTATTTTTTTCAGTCAAATTTAATAGTATTTTAATAATTTAATAAATTATTTAAAAAAAAATAATTTTTAAGATCAATTAAATAATTCTACAAAGTTTAGTATAATTTATCAATAACAAAATTCAGAACAGTTACAAATTAAGGTTAGTAAATAATTGAAAAATATTATACTAAAATTGTAAACTAAATTAATGAGTCTTATTCTATTAGTATGTAGTATTTAAAAAAAAATATCTAAAAAATTTAATAGTACTTTTATAAAACAATATTATATTATATATTAAATAAATTTTGGAGGTCAAATGAAAAATACTTCAAAACTTAGAACCATTTATCAAAACACAAAATTTCAAGTTACAAATTAAAGTTAATTAGTTAACGATAAATGATTGTGCTGAATATTAATTAGCATTAAAATTGGCAACTAAATTAATCAGTAAATTAGTCAGAATATTACTTGCTATATTTTTTATTTCAAATTTGAATTGGATGAAGCTAGGGGCAGTATAAAAATATGGAATAAAAAACTAAAAAAATGCTAATATAAAATCTAAAAAAATATTTTTATATTTATTAAAAAAGTATTATTTGTCAGAGTATAAAATTAAAACTTTTACAAATTAAGGTTAATTAGTTAATAACTAAGAAAAGTGCTAAATATTAATGAATTATTTTTTCAGGATTAATCAATATGTTCATCATAATATTATTTGCAATAATTTATATTTCAAATTGCGATCGGATAAAATAGCTAAATCATTAATATAAAAGTTTAAAAACGCATTGTTGAGTGTGACATGAATGTTAAACGAAATTAAACAACTTATTTGTATATCTAAAACGCAATGAAATTGTTTAGCCAATTGTATATATGGCATTTTTCAAAAATCTTATTAGTATTTTTGAAAAATGTCATATATACAATTGGCTAAAAAACAATTTCAAATATTAAATTTAATCTCATCAGAATATTTTGTGCAATATTTTGTATTTTAACTTTCTATTGAGTGAAACAGCGGACGATACAAAAATATAAGAAAACCTAAGAAATAAGAATAAAAATACGATACTCGTATATTGTCAAAAACTTCGTTCGGCTATAAATGTTCAACAAATTTGAATACCATATTCAGAAATCAAAAGTAAAATAAAACCTTATTAGCAGGATAGGGCGAGGCACATAGATCCAATTTATCTTTGAACAATTATATTGTGAAAACCAAACCAATAATATCACAACAGATCACACGTATCCAACAAACAACTATTAGACCCCGAGCTAATTTATTATTGTAGAAATATGATTTTTTGCTGTTTTTTTAAAACTTGTCACCTGATTCTTTTTATCCCATTGGCGGGGTAGAATTGGGCGACCAGGGGACAAACAGGGCCGACGTCTTTTTTTCAATATTAAAGGAAATTTATGAAGAAATAGCTACACTATTCAACCAATGCAAAATATAAAGTTTATGGGCACTTTTTTACATTGTACATAACATTGATCTGGTATTTCGTCAGAAATATTCATCAGTAGAGTTATAATAATCATTATTTTATTTTGTATAAAATTGCTTTGTTTAACCTAATTTACTTTTTTATTTACTATTTTTTCATGTTTAAACCTTTGCCAGGGTAGAGGTTTAGTTGGACCCTTTTTATCCCACTCACGTGTGAGCTTTCATAGAAGTTATATAAAAAAAAAACTGCTGAATCTAACTTAAAACTAACAGAACATCTTATGAAATAATTAAATAACACATAGTTGAAAATTATATTAAAATCTCGTGAACTAAACAACAGTGCTCACAACCAAAAAAGCTAACAACGAATTGGTTTTTGTTATGGATTTTTAAACATTGCCGTTTATTTCTCGGTAGCGACTTAGTAAGAATCAAGGTGATAGCTGGTTATACAACTATTTACCTCTACTTCCAAAAATTGTTAAAAATTTTTAACTTAACTTGTTCCTGAGATGTCGTTGGTGGAGTTTTTTACTCGCGGACCTTTAAGCCCCGCTCTATCTTACTCAAAATTGGCTAGAAAAACAATCTCAGATATCAAAATTAAAATAGGGATGTTTCAAAATCAAGACCGTTTGTTCTGGGTTACGTGTGAGGACGCGACGCGGACGATCAATCGTCTACGCATCGGGAATCAATCAAGCCGCTGACAGATTAACTGCCGAAATTGGCATCACAACGCGATACATTATGATACATCGTCTACAAATGTGTAAACTTAACGTTTCCTACTATACACTAAAAGTCAGTGCACGGACCATGGGAAAGCACATCGGTTTAAGAAGACATAACATATAATTGACAATTCGTTGGAACCAGCTTGTTGATTTTCAGAGACAACGTGATATTCACACGAAATAAATACCCGAAGCTAAAGTGATATTTTTATTAAGTGATAAAAATTATATAACATTGTTTGACTCGTTTCTTATTAATTCAAAAAATAATTTGTATAAAATTGCACTATTAAGTAATAAAATGTGGAATATATAGTAAATATTTTTCATGTAGTTTACATATTATATAAATCAAACATCTTGAAATATAGTTTTTATAAAAACTCTGTATGTAACACAAGCATATTTTTTTTATAATAATCAGATTTTAAAACGTGCATTTTCATATAGGCGCATTGAAATATGATATATAGGCTAAATCTGCCACAAAACAGACCAATGTTATGGTAACGCTATGGTACGGTGCTTTTTTCATATAAAATGATAGTAAAAACTGTCAAAATGCTATGTATTTGCTGTGACCTAACCTAACCTAACTTAGAAAACGCGCAAACATCAAAAAATAATCTTATCATACATACATATTTGTGGTGTGTCATTTTAACATGCGAGAAGTTAGATTTTATGTGTAAAACGTTTGACTAAACAGCAACCACGTAGCTTTTTGGCAGTTGTAGTACCATTTTAAATGAAAAAGCAGCGTAACATAGCATTGCAATAAAATTGGTCTATTTTACGGCAGAATTGGCTCAATACTTTCAAAATGACATTAACTAATCAAGTGTATTAATTATATATAAGTGCTGAACATTTCACCTAAATTTGTCGTGGTCATCAAAAATGCTATTGCATTTTTTTTATAAATCGATAATGAAAGATCCTAATGTTTAAAAATCACAATTAGAAAACTTATCTAAAATTACGACCAATGAATTTGTCTCAGTTTTTAGAAAATTATTAGTTTCATTTTATCGTGTACCGATTTGCCATCTATAACATTTGTTTCACAAAATTTATTGAGTTTCATTGTAACAAAATTAATATTAATTGATGATTTAAATATGATTGGAACTTAAAAAATTACAAACTTACCGAATCCATACTATGATCCGAAAACTGCAGCAATAATTGACCTGCAAAAATAAAAAAATGAAATTTTACATATTCAAAATGATAATACTGTAAGCATTTCTATTGATCAATGTATCAGTAAAATGATAATATAAATACAATAAAATAATAACCAACATGAATAAATAATAATCAATATAAATATAAAATATTGACAAAATTTTGTCATAATGACAATGACCTCATTATATGTTTATTTTCATACTACCTGATTGACGTAACTATTTTTGTCTTTGATGTATGTAAGTATTTGTATACTTTTAGTATCGCGTGTTCAAAACGTTTAATTTAATATTGGATCTTTTACATAAAAATTGGAATTTTGATTCTTCTCAACTTCACTTCTTGATAAAATTGTGATTATGGATAAAATTTTCTTTCTTAATACCTACAACTATGTGATCGCAAATCACAAATGATAATATTTTAAATACTAATAATATGTTAGCAACAAAAACTATCTTGAAATATAGTCGGCAAAGGATATAATATAAAAGATAGTTCTTGTAAAGAAAATTTTATAAGACTTCAAAGTCCAAGAAGTACAGCATTGATTTTTAAAAATTAGAATAATGCTTAATATTTCTTGTTGAATATATTAAACTTCCTTTGCAATAATAATTAAATTATTTATAATAAATATAGTAGGTATACAATTTATCAAATTATTATCTGTCCCAACGTATTTCCTACCGACCTGTCGCTGCACATGCATCTGCTCATGAATAATATCCTCGAAGTTGAGAGCCGGAAAAATGGTGGAAAAATACTTTAGTGCACTCACAATAGATTTGCATAAGCTAAACTCAATATCTACAGACAAAGTTGTTAAATTTGTCAAAACAGTCAGTCAGAAATACGAGTGCTATTGACGTTCGTTCTTGTGCAGTGACGGATAGTTGAATACAAAGAAGCATGAGGCGGTTGATCGTGAAGACGACGGCTGGTGCAACATTTCCAACGTAGGAAAATAAAAAAAAATTAATCATTTCAATGAGAAATTTAATATTAAACTTCAACTTAATTTTAGTAAAAAAAAAACTAACTAAGCAACAAAAATTGTTAGTTTTCTACCGAAATCACTTCGGGGTCACCAATTATAGAGATTGAAATATTTTTCTCAAAAAGTTATTTTATGTACTTTCATGAAAGATGAATTTTCACAAATGTTTAGATAAATATTTTTGCATTCAAAAATCAATGATAATTATTTGATTTAGTAACTCATTTCTAGGCCTCCTTTAATAAAGCCGCTATACATAATTACCGAAAATTTAGAGATCATAATCCAGAATATGTAATTTACATCATCGATATATTTTCCATATTTGGTTTATTGAATTTTTGCAAGACATAAACTGATTAAAATCGATATTTAGCAATATTTTGGAACATGAAATGAAACCCTATGAAATCAAAAATTATTCCAATGTGAGAAATAACATATAAAATTATCACTCATTTGAATTTTATGTTAAAATGCACTTCGGTATTTGATGTTCCCTAACTCATTGATAAAATATAGTTAGCAAAATTGCTTAACTTTCATTATATTTTGCAATCAGGTGATAAACGGCCTCATTTGAAAATGTATAACAAAAGTATTTTCTTTTGTTGATAGTTTTTGTAATTGTGAGCACTATTGTTTAGTTTGCCAGACCTTAGTATAATTTTTAAGTATTGTTTTGTAAGATGTATTGTTAATTTTAAGTTAGATTTGACAGATATTCTTATATAACCTCTATAGTAGCTTACATGTGGATGGGGTAAAAAGGAGCAATTGAACTGCCAACCAGGCAAAGGTGCAAACACTAAAAAATCGTAAATAAAAATGTAAATACCGTTAAAAACGAATTGTACAAAAAATAAATTAAATTAACAGTTATTCCACCTCTGCTGATAAATATTTCTGACAAAGTACCGAATTCAATTTATATACAATGTTATTATTTCTAAATTGTGGGTTGAACATTGAAGCCTTTATTTTGTAAAAGTAAAATAATACATTGAATCTGTTTGGCCACTCGCTGTCCCATTTTATCCAGCATATTTGGTTTAAACAGTATAATAAGTTAAAGTTAAATTGGACCATTATGTTCTACCCTACTCTCCTCAACAATAAGCATCAGATCAGTAATGCAAGTCTCCTTCTCTTGAATTTAAATCAAATTTTTCATTCTAAAATTATTCGTACTGATCTCAAAAAGACAAAACAATCAATGATTAAATGAGTAGTTGGAAGTTATAAAAACAAACTAGATTTACAATTAAATTCAATAATAGGTGACATGGCCATTTGACATCAAAAGATTTAAATGACATTGACCACTAGACTCAAATACAAACTGTACTTAGTCTCAATTAAAATTACCAATATTTCATATAGTAAACTAAGATGATTTAGGTAGTATAAGTCACTTTCTTCAAAAAAATACTGGTATGCTGTATAATTTTTTTTATTCTGAAACCCTTCATAATGATCTCAAAATAAAGACAGTAGATGAAAGTCATATGAAAAGTTTAAAGAAGTAGTTGGAAGTCATATGAATGAAGTGGACTCACAATTGAATCCAATAATAGGTGACATCGCCATTTGATATCAGAAGATTTAAATGGCATTGACCAATATACTCAAATTTAACTTAGTCTCTACTTAAATTAACAATATTTCATACAGTCAGCTATGAAGATTTTAGACCTTTTTTCAGATGTCGCTGTTGAATATTGTCAATTTAGCTTCAGTATTCCTGCTTGCTAAAAATAAAATAGAGTTTATCAAAATTTAATCCAATTTTTTTTAACAACGAAAATATGAAAAATACCATAAATTCCTGCCATCAATACATGTTGTCATTTGTCCGCACTGTAGCATGTGACCAACCTAACGACCGTGCTCCGTTTACCGTCGCAGCAATGATATCAATTAATGAGGTGTCTTTCACAGACTAATTGCTGGTACTTGAGAACGTCAACGATTTAAAATTACAAATTCGCGCCCAGAACGAGACGATCCGCCGCCGACACGTTTTTTTGCTTTTCGAATATTAGAAAAGACAGGCTAATTTGCAAATGTTGAAGATAAATGAAATCCATCGTTTGTTGAAATGTATTGATAGCCAGTTAAGCCTCGTCCGTAGCCGCGGGTTTGCGCGTAACTCAGTCATTGGAGTTCCCAGAAGTTGCCGTGTGTGTATTTCGCCCAGTGCGAAATTATTTGCGAAAAGAATTACTTCACTGTACACTTCTTATATAATGTATTATAATTTATAATTCCAACTGACAAACTATCGCTGAAGAATAAAACAACACAACATAATTAACAAATCGATACGAGCGTTTTCAAATATTCTAAAATTATCACTACTTAAGAAGTATTGCTAACGAAGTTTTAAAGTATATATAGAAGTCAATGTAAGTACATGAACAAAGCTAATTAATAAAACACGTATAAATCGATCAACGATTGCTAGTTAAAGCCCGTGCTGTGCAATTACAATGTGAATGCTTCATAGCGAGTTACTAAAATAATATTTGCCTCAGCTGATAGTATTTATAATTTATACTTCTTGGAAGTTTTTTGATATTTATTTGAATGAACTGTACACATAATCAATATATTACACTGGAATATAATGGATACTATAAGTTATAACTCCAGCCTACTTTCGTTTGATGTGATTTTACGGTGGAGACTCAATTATGTAGGTCATCTATACTTTAATTCCCTGAAATATTAAATTTCTTATTAGTTGAAGCGGATTAAATTTCTACGGTTTTGTATATTTTTTTTTGAAACAAATTTATTATTACAAAAATAATTTATTACAAAAAAACTCGAATAGATGATTGCAACAATTTGATAAAATATAAATAAGAAAATACAAGCAAGAAATAAATAAAATAGAAAACAATTATTTATATACATATATATATATATATATATATATATATATATATATATATATAAACTTAACAAATAAACTGCTTTCAATATGATAGTAATGAACAACGTTTTTCTCATAACTTGCGTAATTAATTTATGATACAGTTCAAAATATAAATTTCACTAATTTCGAACTCAGTGCATTTCATAAAAATAATTATTCGCGATCAAGCCCAAGATTTATTAGTAAATTATTATGACATTGATAAACCGTACACATTTTTATTTAAAAATACATCAACGTCTCAGAATTTTGATGAATTTATTGACTACACAGTTTAATTAATTTTTGTGAAATGTGTTTTCTTGATATGATAAATTGTATATACAAATTGATATTCATTTGTTGAATATTTTCTAGGAAACTAAAATTTATTTCCAGCGATATCGAGGACGTAGCATGTGCAATAAAACCACATGCTACGTTTTGATGAATTCGAGCGCGGTCGCACCTGGCCTTGAACATATTAATCAAGGTGCTCCGTCGAAAAAAGATTTTAACTTTGAACGAATGCAATTTATTCGAAGCGGCAAACGCGGTTCTCTAAATGAAAAAAATGGACGAAAAAATATTCGAGCGGCAAATAACAAATCAAATTTGTCAATCGTCTGTTATGATTTTACAAATCGATCAATTTGACCCCTTGCTACTACGGTAGGCGCCTTACTTTGTTCATTGTTATCCCCTGCTGGGATTGTTTGAAAAAAAAATTGTTCAGTATGAATTGATCTTGACCTATAATTTATTTAAATATTTAATTTATTTGTTGATAATGAAAAGTAAATAGCTCCGTACACAAATAAATATACATAAATAGATATATACATTTATGTGTGGGCGGCCTGAGTGGACCATATTTACCACATTCATCACAATTTTTTTCTAAAATTGATACGAAATACATAGACTAGAGCAAGGCACAAAGGTTCAATTTGAATTCCAGCAATTATATTATGAAAACCAAACCAATTATATCACAGCAGGTAACACATATCTAACAAACAACTATCTGACTATGTTCAGTAAAACTCACAGCTAATTCATCAATGTAGAAATGTGTTTTTGTCACGTGGTTGTTTTTGCACCATAGGCAGAGTAAAATGGGACGGCCAAGCAGATCCAATGTCTTATTTTTAATATTAAATAAAATTAAAATATACTGTATATAACCTCAACCTGGTATTTCGTCAAAAATAATCATCAGCATAGTTGTAATAACTATTTATCTCATTTATTTCTCGCTATATTATTGTTTTAACTTAATTCACTTTTTTTTACTATTTTTTATTGTTTACACATTTGCCAGGGTAAAGGTTCAGTTGATCCTTTTTACCCCACCCACGTGTAAGCTTTTATAAAGGTTATATAAATAACTGTTGAATCTAACTTAAATATAACAATACAATTATATAAAATTATGTAGTATAATTAAAAATTATAATATGGTCTCGTGAACTAAACAACAGTGCTCACAACCAAAAAACCTAGCAACGAAAGAAAATACTTTTGTTGTGTATTTTGAAACATTTTCTTGCCTTTTTAAAAAAAAGATAATTATTTTTATTTATTGTGATTTATTTAAAAAAAATGAAGTTTTGCGAAGCTACCCAACTATTTTAAATACGAAAGATTATTAGTGCACTATCAAAATTGATGATTTTACAATAAATTCTCAGTATACGGCTCCGATATTTCAGCTTATACCATGATGTGTTTTTTACTTAATTTTAATTTTTGAGCACGATATTTGGTTTATTTTAATTCAATATTTTAATAAATATCAACAATGAACTTTTATCATAGACCTTACACTTTATGGACTGCTAGCGCAAAATAAGAATATAGAAAGAGACTGCGACGTCACTTAGTAAACGAGCGTTGTCGATAATCGTGGAACACTCCCGATTGATTAAATGCCCGTAAGCAACGTCGTAAGAATCAAGATGATGGCTAGTTATATATCTTCTTCCCTCTACTTTCAAATATTTTTGCTATTTTTTTTACTTAGCCTACATTCTTAACCATTACACCGCGACTTTTTCAAATATAACATAACTAAGAAATGGTAAATAAAACTATTTTAATTTTTTTTCAAATGCAGTATTGTACTTATCATTCGGCAAAATCTGTTAATATTTGTTATCATCGTGACGCACGTTTCGTCGATACCGAAGAGTCACCATCGATCACGATTTCCGTCATTTTCCGGCTTCTTACAAGCGTCTACTTTGACTTACAGTATTCCCTTGTGATTTGAATAAATGGCAAAACATGTTCGCATATCACAATTATATAGCAGAATATGATATCGGCTTGGAGTGCACGAATTGCAAGTCACATCCTATGTTTCACGGACACGAGTGCGCCGCGTTTATTCCCGATACATGGATATAATGAATACCTTGATTGTTGTTCATCATTGAGGCTATTCATTGGTTTAATATATGTTTTATAAAATATTCACAAACGTTTAATGAGCTTTCCTTGCATTCAATACCTTGCAAAGCGCAAAACAACATGGGTCAGAATAATGCGATTAATGGTTTAGAATTAGACCGTTTGAATACTGAGTTTGAGTAGAAAAGAATCATATGGGATAAAGAGTAATTATATTTTTATTTATTATATCAAACTATGATGAAATAATGAAATCAAAAAACAAACAAAACAATAAATAAAAATCATAGACATTACACTACATGAACCACTAGTCCTCATATGTTTTCCATTTTATTCATATTTATATTATATTATGATGTATAATATATTATATGTAATATTTACTGTTGTTTATGCAAATCGAGCATAGAATATTTAGTTTTAGGTTAAGCACATGACATATGGCATATGACATTTAATCAGTCACAAGTGTTCAACAATTGTCGGCAACGCTCGTTCAATAAGTGACGTCACAGTCTCTTTTTATCTTTTGACACTAATTTTGCGCTCGATGTAGTGTAAGGTCTATGATAAAAGTTCATTGTTGATATTTATTAAAATATTCAATTAAAATAAACCAAATATTGTACTCAAGATATAAAATTAAATAGAAAGCAAATCATGGCATAAGCTAAAATCTCTGAGGCGTATACTTAGAATATATTGTAAAAATATCAATTTTGATCGTGCTCTAATAACTTCAATCTTTCGCCTCTAAAACATCTACCCAGCGCGATTGATTTGCAAAAATTCAAATAATAAAAACATTCAAATTTTTCAAAAAAGTCAATTTTGTTCAAAAATGTCAAAAATCTTTTTTTAATTATTTATTTAATATAATTAATAAATGTCTCTTTTTATAATTAACAAATCTCATGAAGGCCAAATAACAATTATGCACTTTGTTTAGATAACAATAATTTTCAATTTTCATCTCACATGCAACTGTTTATTATCTTTGATAGCAACATTTGAATACATTCTATTATATTCAAATTACTATGTTGTATTTGATTAATGTTTAATACAAATTATTGCTGTACGTTGTCAATAACAAATTGACATTATTAATTAAGCAATGAAATAAAATTTAATCAATTACTCGAAAGCTTTCATCTCTTCATTAAAATTTATTATGTAATTATACAAAGACACTATTTGTTGGAAGTAAAAAAGTAAGAGGTTTTATAATGAAATATACTCTAATTTAATAACACATTAATCTCAATGATACTTAATGAATTGTGGTTATTTGGAAATTAATGTTGACACAAATTATTTTTTGTTATATTACACATGTATATATATATAACTAGTTATACATACACACGCATATATTTTATTTAACATTGTGTTTTTGTACGTATATGATATTTTGCATTTAAGGTCTTCTCGACTTTACATTCTACTTTTTATATTTAATTGTATGATATAATGAATGTCGCTAATTCATAAAATGATAAATAATATTTTATATTAAGTTAAAAATAATATGATGAAAAATTCAATATCAAATGGGACTTATATTATTAGAGATATTTAATATCAACTGTGACTAAAATTATAAAAAATATTTTCTGTCGTTGTTAGTTCTTTTGGTTATGGGCACTGTTGCTTAGTTTACGAGACCTTAATACAAATTTTCATTATACGTTTTTCAATTGTTTCATGTATTGTTAATTTTACGTTTGTTTTATTTAACATCTACAAAAGGCTGGGGTAAAATGAACCAACTGAATCTTTACCATGGCAAAAGTGTAAATAATAAAAAATAGTAAATAAAGTGAAAAAAGAAAATTTACAAGATATAATTTAAATAAATAGTTATTTCAGCTGATGAATATTTCTGACAAAATACCAAATCGAAGTTATATACAGTGTCATCTCTGTAAAAAATAATCACATGAAATTTATATTTTGCATTATGGTTGAATAATGTAGCTATTATCTCGTTAAATCTCTTCAAAATTAAAAATAAGACATTGGACCTGGTGCCTTCTGAATTCGCTGGGAGTTTTACTGAATATAGTCAGATAGTTGTTTGTGCAATTTGTGTTATTTATTGTGTTATAATTGGTTTGGTTTTTACAATATAATTGCTCAAAGTCAAATTGAACCTTTGTGCCCCAGTCTACCCTATATGAAATAACTCAAATCTATATATTTTTTATACTTTTCTGAAAAGTCCATGATTTCCTAGTTTCAGCAGCATATAACATATCTAACATATCATTAATTACTACAATTTTTTATTGGACCTAGTTCTATCATGCAAATAATTAGAAAATACATACTGAGATGTATGTCCAATCAAAATTAAAAATTGCTCGTAGTTATTGACAAGTGACAATTACCTACGCTATTTAAAACGTAAGATGTAGGTACATCATCCAATATAATAAAATATAAATCTATCATTCGCATTCAACAACTCGTCCAACCCTATTAATAAAAATTTACAAATATATGGTAACATAAAATCCAGACTGTAAAATTCGCGATGGTGTTAAATGTACCAAGAGCTTATACCGAGCAGAAAGCAAAAGCCACCCCAAAGCCGTAATAGTCCTAGTACAACGCATAATACCCGTGCCGAATGTGGGCCAAACAAAATTAAAATAATAATTCATGTGCGGGATGTTCAATAGACTATGCAGTAAAAATTGTTTTCTATAAATCATGAGATTAAACGAACTCGCGATCTTTGTTTTTAAGGGCTTTTAAATTGTTAGTTTATACACCCCTCGGCGCTCCGTAGAAAGCGCCGCTCGGGGACCATTACTCGCTCTCTTTGCCAACACAAAGCCGAGAACAGGGGATATGACTCTTTTTAGGGTACGAATTGACACCCTCGCCGTGTTTGCCAAATAGGATTGCTTATTTACGCAAAATATCTGAATAATCCACTATACTTAGCGATGAAATTACATTAAACAATCGATTATCGGATCGCTCGATTGTGGATATTGAAGTGGCTGAACATATTGGACTCGGAAACATTTTCGAGTGAAAGAAATACTCTACTTATGTCAAGTTGCATTTATAAAAAATATTTTATATAAAACATTTTGCATTTAATTAGTTAACTTTGATTGGCAAATATACTCGCTATGGAGAAGTGGCAGAATTTTGTGTATTGACGAGTATACACGCCATGCGTATAAAACTTTGACCATTAGCTATTTAGATTGCAGTTTTAAAAAATATTCTCAAATTTCGAAATATTAAGAATATTTTGAGGCTATACCGATATAGAATAATTCATTGTAAGTGGCATTATACCTCAAAAAAATATTTGCTAGGTTCAATTAATACTCCACAGTTAACTAGTTAATGTGGATGATATTACTATCTATGATTTGATCGTTGAAAATATAAAGCTATCATTTATTTTATAACATGTAAAAAATAATATTTTATTAATTAGTAATAAAGATAGTTTTACAATTATTAATGATCATTCTGAAATTCTACAATAATAGAATTTTTTAATAAAAGCGTTATATAGTAATTTGATTCTGCCCTAATAAGTTATTTTAATAGATATTGCTGAATACTTAATAATCATAAAATGTCTTATTTGCTTGTCACTTATTTAATATGCATCGTACTATGAATGCCCAAGTTGCCCATAGTTTATATTGTTTTAAGTCGAAAAGATTTTGTAAATTTTAACACATTTCATTATTTATATATATTTTAAATTTCTTAATAAATTTGTTTGATTTTTTTTAAATTTATGTGGTGCAGATTAATTTATATTACATTGGGTTTATATTATTTATATTATATAATTTATAATCTGTGTAGTAAATATTATTGACGTTTTTGTGAAAAGTATTAATCCATTTTTCATCATATTTAAATTTACGACATCTAAATAGTTCCAATTATTATGTAGACAATTTTTAAAATAAATTTAAATAAAGTGTCTGAATAAAGTGCTTGTTATGTTAATTGTAATTAATGATGTTTCGACTTTATCAGAGCCAACCATAATTTTTCAACTCTTCTTTGATAATAATTTTTTTAATGCGTAAATAAAAATAACCTTGAATTATCAACGTGTGCCTGTGATATTAAGTTTTGCATAATTGGTAATTGATCATGCATTCTCATGCAAGACTCTACATTGAAAATCGAGGAAAAAATTAATAAAGCATGGAAAATTTTAACAAAATTGCGGCAAACTTGACAAAATTATTATATTTTTCACTTAGTTTTTTAGTTGCAACAAAATCAATAAATAAGTTACTAATAACAATAATAATACACATAAAATAGAACATGTAGCACACAATTTTATGAAAAATCAGAAGAAAATTAATTATAGATTTGTTGAAAAGGTATTTAAATAATTATTTATTTACCATTCACTTCCATAGGAACTTTTCAATTATTGATAAATATTAATTAAAAAAACATCTATTTTAAATGTAAGTGACGTATTTAATTGGATGTAAAATCTATAGCATTTAAAATCTATAGCACTAATAAGTATAAATATATCTCAAAAAACATTTGAAATATTGAGTAAAGTAATAAAAGAAAAATATTTCAACAAGAATATAATAATTATATCAAATTTAGTGGTCGATTCTGCCTTGAAATAGACCAATTTTTTGGCAAGGCTATGTTAAGCTTCTTATACAAAATGGTACTAAATACTGTCAAAATGTCATTTGGTTGCTGTCAGTAGTTAGACGTTTAAGATAGAAAACTTAACCTAGAAAACACACAATGTTATCATAACTGCATCTGTGTGATATGGCTTAATAACATTTGAGTGAAGTTGCATTTTATGTGTAAAACGCTTGATCGCACAGCAAATACATGGCATTTTGACTGTATTTAGTACCATTTTGTATGAGAACCGCTACGTAACATAACCCCTACGTCACATTGGTCTATAAAATATTTTATCTGTTGTTAAATTATTTTGACTAACATAATTAAAATGAATACTTATTGGCAGTGAATTATAATTATTTCCAAAAAAAATCTGTATTTGCCAAATATAAATATGTGTTTAATTCTTATTCATCTGTTTTAATAATTTCATATATCCACAACAAAAGTAAATTTAAGTATAATTTATAAGCATTACAACCCTGCAAAATCGCACCCTTACCGAATTATTTATGTTCTCCGGCGCACAAAAGCGCACGCTTGCGGCATGTGCGTAAGATTTCATTTTTTTGGCTCAGTAAATTAATGGTCTGTGGTGTTGTGATTATGTTATACCGTATTTGTGTATATATTATTTTTTCTTTGCTGATATCTTGGGAGAAAAGATGTACGACTAGCTATTCTTACTGCTAAGAATATTTGCTGTATTTAAGCGTCGGATGTTGGTTTCTTCGAAAGCACAACGTTATTGTTGAAAATCATGTTACGGATATTTTACATAAAATAATTTATTTATAATTCTAATTCATGTCAAATATTCACAAATTTAAGCAAGTGAAATAGTAAATGATTTATTGATTTACATTGATAAAAATGAATTATTAATAAATGTTTATAAAAGATAACACTTGACATATAGCAATCATTCCATATATAATGATTTATGCTTTTTATTTCAAAAATCTTTTAAAATATGAATTATTGTATAGTATACAACTTGTTATCTATATGAATATATTTTAAAAGCTGGTGCCGTTTAAATATGTTTAAAAAAGGAGTTATAAACCTTTTTTTCTATAAATTGTTGTGAGAGAAAAAATGAAATAAACTTTAAACCAAATATTTTGCTAAAATCCGTTATATATTAGAAATAATAATTATTAATGAAATAATTATTTACACATATAAAAATAAATCAATAAATTAAAAAGATTAGATAATATCGGGCAATTCGATAGAATTTCTATTTTGCAATATAATTCGATAATGTATATAATTTCAACAAATTAATTAATTAAAATTTTAATACTGCAACTAAATAGTTTTGGTTACTGGATAAAACAACATCTATCCCTTATTTTACATGGAAGATAGGTTCTATAAAAAGCCGTGTACTAACTTATACACACATAAAATTTAGTTTTGATCATAAAACAAGGATATTTCATCTTATCCATATATTCCATCATAGACGTAGACTATGTACTAAGAATTCGTAAGCGTAACATACATTTTGTAGTGCTGTATTTTGACAGTGAAACAATGAAAATGTTATTGTAGATATAAGCAAATTATAGTTTAGTATTTATAATTTCGTGGAAAAAATTAATAAATTTTGTCCAAAAATTTTTTATGTTCAATAACCATGTAAGATCGAAAATATGTAGAACGATATGTGTTCTTGCCTTTCTGATCCTCGAATGCCTTCTGACATAATCTCGAATCCGATTTGTTAAACCATTAGAATTTTAAATTCGCACAATGTATCACCTGATATAAATTTATTAAAAATTACGAATAGAATAATTTGATAGAACTAATATAAATTCATACATAAACAAGTATAAATTTGCATACAGAGAAATACTTTGGTAACTCGACAGAACTACTTTCCTTTTTTTTTCCATGTCTTTTTTTCGATTTGATAAACCATAAAAAAAATGAATTATGATAATTTAAAATAAGTATTTAGCTGCAATAACCCAAAAATAAACAATTATAAATTTTTATCAAGTACATAAATAATTCTATGTCAGAAATTATAAATCAGCACATCATAAAAGCAATCATTGTTGTCCTTGCAATTTCATAATTAATCAAGTAATAGAAAAACTTCGTTCCAATGAAATTTCGACTATATTATTCTCCTCGGCCAGTTTTACCCATTTCAAGGACGTCGTGCTAGATTCCCTGCAAATCCGCAGCAAATTAGAGATAAGTCGCGAAAGTAATCCCCGCACAGAATGAACCGCGCGGCGAAGAGCAAATAGAGTTGCGGATGTGGGATGCAAGCTTCTTGGAAAATTAGTATAGATAATAAGAATAAAGGCATTAATTCCTTGTTTAAAGTGTTCTATGTATGAAAGCTAAAGTTTTGTTTTATACAAATTCTTCAAAAGTATACTAAAGAAGTGGATATTTGTAAGCGAACATTAGTTACTCCATAGTCTTATTGAAATAGTCAGTCAGGCATCTACAATAAATAATGCTGCATTAATATTCAGTGTTATCAAATAATTGTTTTTCAAACGTAGATGTATTGTGTATTCCTTCTTTCATTTTATTTGTCAAATAATTAGTTAGCCCGATGTACAAACTTTCCGTATACAATTCTTTGAATTTTTGTACAATTATTAATAATCCGTAATATCTTTTGTTCAAATCACTTATTTGAATATTTTAAGAACGTCGCATATTTTGCATTTTTAAGGATATCATGCACGTTTTTACATAAACCTCAACAGTTTCGTATAATTATATAAAGTAATCATAAAAATTATTAGCAAAATTTACTTTTGAATCCACTTTTACTACAATTTACATAATGTAATAAAAATTTACTATTTAATGTCATTTAACTACTCGTCACGAGATCTATTTATTTAGTACTTTTTGAGACATTATGCGTGTCATTAATTCAGCAAGTTCTAAAAAATTGTACAATTTAAACAAATTAAAAAATCACTTAATGTTGTAAAATATAATTTTATATAGAGAATATAGGGTAGGGCGGAACACAAAGGTCCAATTTAACTTTGAATAATTATATTATGAGAACCAAACCCATTATATCACAACAAATAACACATATCAAACAAACAACTATCTGACTATGTTCAGTAAAACTTCCAGCTAAAATTCATCAATGTAGAAATGTATATTTTTGGCTATTTGCCAAAAATTTATGATCTGGTCCTTTTTACCCCATAAAGATTTTTTTAATTTTGTAGGGATTTTACGAAATAATCATTATTCAACAAATGCAAAATATAAAATTTTATGGGTATATTTTACACAGAGATAACATTATAACCTTGGCCTGGTATTTCGTCCGAAATATTCATGAGAAGAGTTGGAATAACTGCTGATTTAATTTATTTCTTGTAAAATTTTAGCTTAATTTTTTTTTATTTACTATTTTTTATTCTATACACCCTTGCCAGGGTATAGGTTAGGTTAGTCCTTTTACCCCACCCACATGCAAGATTTTATAGGGTTATATATATATATATATATATATATATATATAAAACTATTGAATCTAGTCTAAAAATGACAATACATCAAAAAAGAATTGAATGACGTGTATTTAAAAATTATATTAAGGTCTCAAACTAAACCGTAGCGCTCACAACGAAAAACACTAACAACCAAACTCTGTAATAAATGCTCGACCTTATACATATCATAATAATATTATAAAATAATCATTATTTAATTGATATATCCGCAATTTCGATTATTGTCCAACATGATTCAAGACTAAAGAAGCCTCGCTAAAAATGTAGTAAGAAATCCTCTCCAAAGATTCATTGGTTCTATACGGCAGTAGTATTCCGGGAGTTCCCACCCACCATGGGCCGGCAAGAGGAGGTAAAACTAGAGCCAAAAGGATGGGAACTACTCGGGGGTGCACGAGAACAAAAAACAATGAACGGAATAAGAGATAATAAGAGGAGAGACCAGATAAAAGCAGTCTACTGATTGCATCCTGCAGGAGTATTAACCGATCGAAGGTTTCGTAGCTATACCAACCGCGGGTATCATAGCCACTAAATGCACGCACACAGACACATACACTTCCAAATGTATATATATATATATATATATATATATTTGTGTGTGTGTTTTGGGTGTTCAATGGTGCAATGGTTAAGCTTACAGACTCGTTTGGACGGGATCGCGAGTTCGACTCCGCTCTACACAACCTGACATTATGCAGTAGCGATGTCACTTACAAATAATTTTAATTTTCACTTTAAAATGTAGATAGAAAGTATGTTTTCAATTAAAAATTGCCCATTTAAGGCACTGCGGTATGAAATGGCAATGGGAACCCCCCCACGATATTCTAAATTGATTCGAGTTGGAGTTTAACTCAGCTGACGGACCTGCCCTAGAACAACACTACTTATTATATATATATATATATATATATATGTATATATATACGAGGTGTGTTCAAAAAGTACCCGGAATTACTAATAATTAAATTTCGCGGGTCTGGAGTGTCTGATTGTCAAAATTTTTTTTTTATTGTGTTGGTATACATGCCCCTAAAGTATGATGAAATTTTCAGCTATATTCACTGTTTACTTTGTCTGTGGTAGTCGCTAAGGTTCGACGTGTTTTTCTGAGCTCGGCGATTTTTACAATGGAAGAATTGAAAAGTCAAAGAATTTGTATTAAATTTTGCGTAAAAAATAAAATAAAGTGTTGCAAAGTGCAAAAATTCACCAGATATGGCTCCGTGTGACTTTTTCCTATTCCCAAAGTTGAAGAGACCCATGAAAGGACGGCGGTTTTCCTCGATTGAAGAAAATCGCTGAGAGTGCTCAAGGACATATCAAAAAGTGAATATCAAGGGTGCTTCGAAAATTGGAAAAAACGCTGGCATAAGTGTATTATATCTGGGGGGGACTACTTTGAAGGGGACCACATTAATGTAGACGAATAAATAAATATTTTTTTGAAAAAACGAAAATTCCGGGTACTTTTTGAACAGACCTCGTATATATATATATATATATATATATATATATATATATTTCTATAATCATCATAATTACAATATTTTACCATTACCTAATTGCATTTATATAAATGATTTAAATAAATTTAAAATATATTCAATATTGTTCAAAAAAATATTTCTGTACTTTGTGCTCACACTAAGCTTAACTTAGTAATAATAGCGGTTAGATTCTATTTTTTGTACAGGATGCCGTTTTTTTGTCAATTACACACGTCGAATGTATGTGAAAAGCTTAAAATATCATACCCACGCGCAATTTTAACTCGACTCTATTTTTTTTAGTCTCTCGACAGGAAATGGTGAAACAAAAACTTGTATAAATTGATTTAACGTCAATCATTATAAGATACACATCGTCTTTTCAATTAGATTTATCACGAAAATTACATAATATTTAACGTAAAATAATTATTAATATGTTTATTTAAGTTTGGAATCTTTTGATAGTCATCATGTATGTACGTATTGTCGTCGAATCTATTGTTAGATTTTTTATTTTAATTTGAATCACAATATGTCTATTATTATAGGCAGACGTTTATTAATTGTTTTGTTAACTAAATTATGGCGATTTGAAGACAACCTAGTAGTTGTCCACTTTAGTTGAGGAATGTTTTTTGATTTATATATTTGTATAAGTTACGCATGTAATCATAATGCCAATCACAATCATATATACTCTTCAAAAACTACATAAATTGTATTCTGGAAATCAAAATCATTGCACAGTTATAATAATATTCTTTGCAACGCATTCCCGATAGCACTTGTATTTGTTACGCTTCATTTTATTTGCTGAACGAGAAATGAATTTATAATGATCCATGGCAGAATTAAAATTCATGTAGTGACATTTTACGAAAACCATATTCACATGCAATGTTTTTCCCGGCTGTGACCTGGAATGCACTAGAACGAATTGCAAATAAAATTATAATTTAAAATGAAATAATTTTTAATATTTATATATATATATATATATATATATATATATATAATATATATATATATATATATGTTTATATATATATAAATATATATATATATATACACTCATGTTATCATGTACCTAACTATTAGATACTAATATCTTTAACTTGATTACTTGATACTCAGAATGTATACCATACAAAATAATATAGAGAAGATTTTTTTTGTCAAGTTTTTTAAAGACTTTTTTTTCCAAAACTATACTCAGAAAGTGTACCATAAAAATAATATAGAGAAGATTTTCTTGGTTTCTTCAAAATTCTGCTAAAGTGATGTATTTATTATATTTTATATTGTAAAATACTATTTAATTTATTATAGACAACAACTTAAATTTTGTTGCTAATTGAAAATACAATATATCAATATTTTACTATACTTTTTTACTATATTATTGTTTTAGTTAGCGTAAATTTTATGAACTTTTCGTAGGGTAGATTATAGTAATCGCAAAAAATCGAAAATGAAAATTTTTATATATCTTTACGTTTCTAAACATTTTGGCATACCTTTGTAAAAATGGATGTATGTGTGTGTGCGGATACAAATTTTCGTCGACGATTTCGGGAACACGAATTAACCGATTTGAATAATAATTCAGAAAACATTCGACTCGTTTTGATGGGGAATTGATTAGTTTTCGGCACCAAGACAGAGCCACCTATTTTGAAGATACGGGGCACAAAGTGCCAAAAATGGCAATTCAATTCTAGAGAAAAGGGGGCGTCGAATTTGAATGATTCAACAACAAAAAATAATATTTGTATTGACAACCTGAAAAACTGATTATAATAAAACAAGTATTTCAAAAATGTCATTTTTTTTCTAAAATTTCAAGACTCTCAAAAATCGAAATTTTCAGTTTTCAAAAAATTTTGAAGTTTTTTTAAAAAAAATTAACGGTTTGGTAAGTGCCAGCAATTAGGCCTAAGACACCATGCCATGAACCACTAGTTTCATATATTCTTCTTCAGAAACATTGTCTTCCACTTCAAACGGCTCGCCCTGTATATTTTAATGATATTCTAGTGGCGTTTAGCAAAATACATCAATATACTAGCTGTATGGAAAATTGTTTTCCACCTCTGTAGTACACGATTATGTACATAATGTAAAAATAACTAAATATGGCCGCTTGTTAATGTATGTACACCTACGGTGTCCGTCCAACATGCAGGGGTAATATCTATGTAGGCACAACAACATCGTAATTATGGTGTCTTTGATAAATCGCTAACGCTTCGGACGGACAATGATACATATTCAGTTTTTGAATGATGAGGACTTATCCATATCGTGGAAGTGTTTCATGTACTATCAGGTACTGGAATCTTTGTCCTAGAATCTACCAAGTAATTGTATAAAAGCTGGACGACACATATCAGGTTGTAATGATGCCGTCTCGCTGGACATTTTTAGGCACAATACTGATAGCGTATCTTGGTTAATAGAATATTTCGAAATTGTACACATTACTGGACTTATTCATACCAAAGCTTCCAAGTCACATGTTTATATACATGGATACGCTTTTGTGGACTTTCATTATGAATACAAAACACAGGGAAAGTTAAAGTACTCAAATAATTTCAAGTATTGCAAACCTTACAGGTAATATTGCACAATATATTTTAATTCAATATTCAATGCTTTGTCTAGAATTCAGATTATTTTTTAAAGTTTATTTGTAACGGAATCAAATACATGAGAAAAATTATATATGTCTATTGTATATATCATCAGTTTATGAAAAAAAAAACTCAACGATGGGTTAAGGGTATCCCAAAGTACTCACATAGTTTTATAATTTGGGATTACAGATCCAGCAATATTTTAATTCATGTAAAACAATTTGTTAGAATTTGGAGGATTTTTTTATAGCGTAAGTACACATGTTTTCGATATTATAGAAATATTTAATATTTAAATTTCAACTATTTAAGTAAAATTTTCTAGATAATATGCATTTTCTAATCTATCTAATTACTTTTTCTTCAATTGGGTACGTGATTAAAGTTAAACAATACACATAAAAAAGCATATTAATAACATTCATTATCATGTTTGCTTAACCGATGATAAAATAAAATGTGCTCTTAAAAATAGAGTTCTATGAAAGTTATTGTTGTAAATATTGCAACACTTGTGTTTAGCAGTACGTATTTCTTTTTACAAAAATAGTGAGTTTGAAAATTAAAAAAACTATATAAAAACTGAAAGTGCAAAAATAATGTATGTGTAATGTAATTTTAATATGCAGAAGAGAATAAAATATGAAGAAATATATATTATGTGAATAAATGAAAATATTAAACACAAAAATAATTTATTTCAAGTACAAATACAAACTGAAAAATAACGATTTTGAAAGCAGGTTTAAAGATCTTTTAGTGTTGAAACCAGCAGCATTCATCTGAATTGTTAAAATATTTGTCTATGTATTTTGATGGTATAAAATAAATGTTAAAAATATAATTATAAATAGGATTTTGAATTAAAGTAAAAAATATAATTGCTTTCTCTTGTAAAATAATAAAATATTTAAATTGCCTCTACTTGTTTCTTGTAAATAGTGTACATATTATATCGAAGGTAAAATTAAATACCACATTCAATATATATATATATATATATATATATATATATAATAAAAACTGATGAACGATCAATAATATATAATTTATTTAATTATAATCTTTTCTCTCTCTCCTATCGAATGTGTTTTAAGTATCTATTGTACATATTTGATTGAATTTGTGTTTCAATATGCAAAACATTTATCTAGTCGAATTTATTTATGAGAAGAAAGCTATATTTTATTTGCGTTTTGTACGCTTTTTGTAAATAATTCCGATATGATCGATAGAATTTCCATGTAGAGCAAAAAGCCGCATAACTCATATACACTGAGTAACTTCGAAAGATCTTATCGAGCAAATCCATGTTCATTACATAATATTTCCAAGTTTCTTCTTCATGAATATATAATCTCTCACTGATAACGATCAAATGCATATACAAATCCAACACAATGGAGGAAATTCATTTTGCTTCGTTCGCAATTATAGAATGTAATATTTGTAGCGCGTTTGCTGTCCGTGAAATCGCCCCATTGTGGGATAGAACTCGCAATAGAATAATTTTGGAATAATTGGTATTAATAATTATATAAAACCGGATCATAATATAATACTACTAAGTTTAATTGAATCCATACAAGCCCAAGATGGTTGTTCTCGAAAATTACCATATTACACAAACACCCATTTTTTTGGGTACTGATGCACACTTAGCAGTATTGAGTATCAGTTCTTGAGTATTGATTATTGTTTTCTTTTAAATATACATGTACTCACAATATATACTACACACTGCATTGTGTCAAATTTAGTACTTAAGTTATAATTAGTACATAAAATTTTCCAAGAACGAGGAATCAATGAGTTTCTGCATATTGCATCACCATCATTTTTTTTTATATTGCCCATAAATTGAGCGACTTATCGCAAACATCTTCAGCGATTCATATTCGACGATTACTGATATACATATAATGTAACTAAATATTCAGTTATCAGTTTTCAAACCCTTTATAAAAAATGTTAATATAGATTATTTTTATTTGTCATAAAATAGAAATTGTTATAAAAAATTGGTAATATATATATTTTTATTTGTCAAGATATTCAAGCAGCACCATTATCTAACTTTTTTCAAACTTTTGGTTTTCATTAGCCAAAAACTAAATTTGGTTAAAGTTGGCACCATCATAATTATTAAATTGTTCGCCACTCAAGAAGTTTTGTGAAGATCAAAACCAAAAGTAATCAGGAAAGTATGGTAAAATATCTCAATCAAACTCTAATAATTTCTACCGGGTTGCCAAAGATATGTGAAGTCAAAAATAAAATTAATCACTGATTCGATTTGTCAATTTAGGCCGCTTTTCTTCGAATGCGTTGTTTAATTTTGTTAGTTGAATTTATAATTTCTTTTAATTTAAGTAGACAATTTCTTCAAATTCAATTGGACGTTAAGAGCGTTTTTCATATTTGAGTAAAAAATCACCAGAACGAATCTTGACAAACTATTTGACACTGCCGTTTTTTGAAGACATCGTAACCATAAACAACTCAAAACGTCGACTCGATTTCCACTCTTTCAATGAACACCAAACAAAAACTGCACAATTTTTTACTAATAGATATCTAAATCTTTTATTAATTAGCAAAAAGCAAAATTTCACATTTGGAGTACGCCAGCAAACCTAAAAATAACGAAAAGCACCTAGGCTGGTAACCGCACTTGCATAGTTCCAACCTAATAATAATGCTATATTATTGATGTTATATCCGATTATAGACTCTGTCTATACTAATATGTATATGTATCTTATGTATATCATAGTAGTATATTACCAAAATTTTCTGAAGATATCAATTTTTGTTTTATACAATAGTGTTTCCATTAGTAGCAAAATTGAGACATCAAATGAACGAAATACGAAAGCACGAAAGTTAATAATTCTACGTCAAATTTATATAGATATTCTGCAAATGTCGAGTAGTGACTGGAAGTGTATAAGAAATATGATGTGTATATTAACCTTAATGATGACGTGTACTGTTTGAAACAATCATAGAGGAAAATCTAAACATCATCTCCAGCAGCGATTCCGCGGGATGCGGCGAGAGCAGTGAGCCATCGCGGCGTTTCGCGCTGATTTTTTGCTGCGTTTGGCGGCGTCGTTACGTTGGGACGCCACGTAACGCTAATGGAGCGTATTCATCTCGGGTGTTCAACATTTCAAACAGGTCGCCGCGCGAAACATTTCAACCGAGCGCAATCATGAAATAAATAGAACTGTTTATTATTAATCTGGCGGACGACGATATGAAAGAAAACGATGCAAAAATCGCGACGTATAAAATATCCGATGCGCCGCAACGCACGACATGTAATTATATATAAAGATAATAAAGGAACAAAAGCATTAATAGTGTTTCTGTTCTGCTAGAAGTCGCGCGCGAGGTTTGGACACCGAGAGACTGATCATAAATCAAAATCAAATCATATCCTCCGGGATATTGCGTCGGGGCAGTCCCCAGACGGATCTGTCAGACTGTTGCCTTTTTATTCATTTCACTGATTTTTTAATTAATAGAGCAAAAAATAAGACAAGCCATCGAGCCGACAGAAGTATCGGTGAGATGAGTCAAGCTGAAGTCTTCGGCATCTGGAATATGGTAATGCTGCTTATACAATTGCACATTATAGATACTTGACAAAGGCAAGAACAATACTAATTTAGTTTTATCAATTGCAATTATAATAAATATTATAAATAATATTATGTAACAATCTTATTTCTTTGTGTTCGTATCGCTGCGTTTGGATTCCAATTCCGTCATTCGAACAATCTGAATAACTTGAAATTTTCATTTGATTTTTTATTTTTTTTTATATTTTTAACAGCAATCAGAACTTTACGTCCTATGAGCTGTTGGGCTGAAACTTCTCCTTACTTCGTACTTTTTAGATGGTAACCCAATGCTTAGTCCATCCATATTTGATGATTTTTGTTATTAGAATTAATCTAATAGGACTGTCTTTTTATTGGTGCAGCAATGCCGGGCAAGGGCTATTATCATTTGGAAACATACTGCTATCTATATTTCCAAGTGAAAATCGTTGTCACTGTTGTCTGACAACAGGCTGCTCGAAGTGGGTATCGAACCCGGGACCTCTGATTCAGGTCCCGTGGCTCTTAACCACTCACCTACGAGCGAGCCCAGGCTTTTTGAATTGATAGCAATTTAGTAATTAAAGTTGTCCAATCCAGTTGTGATTAAATGCCTATTCTCAAAATATTTGTTGACATTTTATGATTATATATGTAGCTATATACCCACGAGAAGCGATTTTCACTTGAGGTCATATTTGAGATCTTTAACTTCAAAGCTGTCTGATGTCGGACTTGGTCGTTTGACTGATATCGAACAAGAAAACGGGACTAGTTTTCGCTAACCCAATCCTGAACTGATTACGCCACCGCCGGGTTCATGTGAAAATACAGTTTATAATACGTGTTCAAGTAAAAACAACCCTTCCTGGTATTACAGTAATATGTTAATGCATCATCAATATTTTACAAGAAACAACTACTGAAATGCCTTCTCTCTGTAAAAAATGTATGAGTTAGCTGGGACCAAATTTGGGATGCCTTCTAAAAAGTTACGTAATTGAAAAGAAATGTTATCAAATCGGCTCAGAAAACTCATAGTTGTGATTGATGTACAAAATAATTGCAAGACTAAATTCGAACTTCATATCATTCCAAACTCTTTATTTTCGTGAAGGCTCTTTGGTTAAGGAAATAAATAAACATAAATTTATTTTCAGTCGGTCGGAAGTTTGTATATACATGTATGGTAAAACGCTTAATTTTTTATGATCACTAATGAATTAAACTTGAATTTTTCATCAAAATTTATAAATAAATTTAAATAAAGTTTCCATAAAAAAATTCCATATGTAAACAAACTTGTTTATCCTGATTTAATAATATAATTTCGTGCTTAGAGTTTGCATAGTAATGCTTTTTAAATACAGGTTCAAATAGAAACTGATGTTTTCTTAAACTTGTAAAAATTTACGATTTCAATTACCGATATAACATGAATTATTATGGTATGTTAAGTTATTATAAATAATTAAAAAATTGTGCGATTCAAACTGTGAAATAATGAGAAAATTCACTGATGTTGAGATGTATTTTTTGCGATAATCTCTTAACAAAATGGTTGCATTTAGATAACAAATGCGTCGTCACGCAATTTGAGACATGCGATTTAAACCAGTCTAACATTGATGCAATTATTAAAAAAGTTTCTAAGTCTTCCGAGCAAAAATTAAGGGAATTAAGCTATAGTTTAAATGAGTTTCTTTTTTTCGTTTCACATTATTTTCAATTTTAGTTTAATTTTTCAAAAAACATATTTTTATTTCTGATATACATATCGTTTGTTTATTGTTCGTGATTATTATGTTTTTATTTGTGTGTTTAGAGACACGTATATCTGTTTTTGATAAAAATAATCCCCATAGAAGAACTAATTTGATATTACAAATATATCTTAGTAACTGGTTCAATCATTATAATATTTTTCGAAGAGTTCTATAAAACTCCAAGTTTATTTTATATCTCTTATATTGAGGACAGATAATTGGAAACTAATTTGTATCAGTGAATTTTAAACATTATTATGTTATATACACTAATCCTATCAGAACTGATATAGGGTAGAGTGGGGACTTAAAGGTCCGCGGGTAGAAAGGTCCACCGCCCATATCTTAAAAACAAGTAAAGATGAGAAGTTTTTATCAAAAATATTTGAAAATAAAGAGAAAAAGTAGTATAAGCAGCCATTATCTTAATGTTTACGTCGTTGCTATATCGGGAAATGAATGGAAATGTTTGAAAAATCATAACAAATGTATTTTCTTTCATTTAGTTTTTTTTTTGGTTTTCTTTTCTTTAGTTAGTTTTTTGGTTGTGCGGCACTGTTGTTTAGTTTACGAGACCTTAATATAATTTTCAAGTATACGTTGTTTAATTGTTTTATAAGATTAATATAAGAATGTATTCTTAATTAAGGTAAATTCAACAGTTTTTTATATAATCTCTATTAAAATTTACAAATGAGCGAGGTAAAAAGAAAAAATTGAACTTTTACCCTGGCAAAGATGTAAACTATAAAAAATAGTAAATAAAAAAGTAAATCAAGTTAAACAAAGCAATTTTACAAGAGATAAATTAAATAAATAGTTACTCCAGCTCTGCTGAATGTTTCTGACAAAGTATCAGATCAAAGTTATATATGTGTTATATCTGTATAAAATATATCTATACATTTTATACTTTGCATTGGTTGGTAGTTATGTATGTAATGTAGTTATTGTTTCGTAAAATTCCTTTAAAATTAAAAATAAAACATTGGGCTTGTTTGACCCTTGGCTCTCCTTTATTACCCAGCCCATGGGCTAGGAAGGACCAGCTGATAAATTTTTGAGAAACAGCAAAAAAACAACATATTTCTATAATGATGAATTAGCCGGAAGTTATACTGAACATAGTCAGATAGTTGTTGTTTGATATGTGTTAAAACAGATTATGAAATAAATAAATTAAAATTAAAATATAAATAAAAAAAAATGTAATTAATATACAAGTTATATATAAATGATGTCCATTCTATTCGACGATTGTCGTGAGAATATATACATATATCGTAAAATATGATGTGTCACATTGTGCAAGCATTGCGTAAACATTTGCAAAACGGTACTATACCATTTTTTATTCGAGAAAGACAGTTGACAGATCCCGATTTTTAACACGAAACCCGACTGTGCGCTCCTTCGAGGACTTTTTCGCTCGACTACAAAACGCGATGAAAAACGTCCCGCGCTGCCAACGACAACTTTATACACATTGTACAGCCAGACACATGACGGATTATGACTGAGATGTTAGAATAAACATTGTACAATGAATAAATAAAACGTATGGAAGAATCATCAAAATTATTCAGCACACTGTCACAGATTAAATGATGATTGCAAGCGAGAATATTTTTCAAGTCTAGTAAACATCTTCTGTCAGAAGGTTGAAAATGTCAGAGGTTATGAGTAAGAATCATATAGTTGTACAGAATATAACTGTGTTACAGTTTTATCTTCAATTGAATTTTATTTGACATTCGTATCAGGGATTTTGGCTTGAAAATAGTCAAGAATGAACCTAATTCTTTTAATATCATAATAGGTTATTGCTATTCTATATAGAAGAAGGGTCATAGTCAAATCAATTATAGCATGGTATTTTTATTTTATAATATCAATCTTTTTTGTTTGTATATTATTTGAACATTTGTCTAAGTCGATTTTAATAGATGACAATCCAAATAGTTGTTCTATCTTTATGTGATGAATTTTATTACTCTATAATACTGATTCTGTATTATCTATAATACTGATGACTATTTTTTATTATGCTATTATTTTACTATTGCCATTTGAAATCATATTGTTATCGATATTTTATGATAAAAACCGACCAAAATAATGATTAAGTTATTACCATTTTTATCAGGAGAGTTGATGGCTCAAATCCAGTGGCGCTTTTCTTTTCAATCTTCTTGAATAATTCTGTTATCAAGGAGTTGGCTAATGAACAAAGGAGTTGGGTAACTGATTAGCTTGTTTTTATACTTGTGTGCTGTTTTTGTTATTACTTCATTTATGGTAGGTGTATTCGTGTCGACATGAATCAACCAGTTGGGAACATATTTTGGAGCTCCTAAGGCAATTTTCAAAAATTTGTTTTGAAATTTCTGTATTATTTCTATATTAGTTTTATGAGCACTGCCCCACAATTGTATACCATAGCACCAAATTGGTTTGAATAAAGATTTATATCCCATAGCTTTAACCACTAATTCAAGGGAAGCCTACTTTTTGGTGATAGAACATTGTCACCCTGCACAAAAAACGTAGAAAGCTCTTTTATCATTTATCATTACAACAAAGTAATGACAAGATAGGATAAAAAGCTAGATTTAAATTGCTTGGTTTCTTTGAATTTCAATACATAGGCTAATGTTGTACTGACAATGTATCCAATTATCCATGTTCTGAACTTAAGTAAGTAGCTAGAACGAATGGACTTGGATCAGAGGTCCCGGATTCGATCCTGTTTCGAGCAGCCTGTTGTCAAGCAGTAGTGACAACTTGGAAATATAGATAGCAATATGTTTCCAAGTGAAAATAGCCCTGATATTGCTGCAGCACTAAAAAGTCTCTACTGTTACAATAATTATAATAATAAAAATCATCACAGAGAGATGGGATAACTGTTTGGGTTGCCATCTGTAAAAAACGTACTTTAACAACTTATTGGACTTAAATCAAAGAAAAATTTTTTTAGAACCTGCTCCTAAGAAAATAGAACATTGTTTTCTATGTCGAGATATCTGGACAAAAATTCAATCTTATATCAGAATTAATCGCAGATTCCAAAAATCTTTTTCTGAAGCATTCTGGACAATAGTCCCGTGTCCACCTTTTCCATTCCGACTCTCCTCGACCTCGTTTATAATAAAAATGGACTGTCTCTTGCAATGACATGCCTTCTTGGCTGTTTTGCCAGTCGACATATTTTATTTGATGAATAATGTCGGGGTCGCGTCTAGTACTCGCTCCTGGTCATCTGAATTTCTAATGTGATCGCATTCAATTTTTCTGCTCGCTCGGTTCCGTGGCATCATATTTCATACAAGAGAACGATATTAATATGGATGATGTTCGCTCTCTTCAACGAATCGTGTCGTAATTATTGTCGGTGTGCTGTACTTGTGCCCGAGCACTTGTTTGAGCATATATGCAAAAAAAATGTAAAGAAGTGGACTTCGTTTCCTCGATGAGTTCACGTGTTTTATACATCTTAGTGCAAATTACATCATCTTTTTAAACGCGCTTGTGGCTGTTCAAAATGTTGCGATAGTTGGGTAATATAATAAAACAGATGATGGTAACCTAAGTGCGAAGAATGTTTCTAATGAAACTGATATTATTAAATTAAATATTCAAAACAATAACATTCGCCCTATTATTATAATTTTTTGATTATACAATTATACTAAATATACATTAGTTTGAGAAATTCATTCAAAAATTCAACTCTATTTTTAAATGTTACAAAGATTATTTAAGTAAATGATAGTACTCCAGGTAGTACCTGCTTATCAAATAAAAATATTATTTTCATAATTAACTTTTTTGCGAGTGAAAATAATATTTTTACAATTAACCAGTAAACTGTGATTGACGAGTATAATCGCCAAGAAGTGGCTGATTTCTGTGTATATTTGTCATGCGTATATTAGTGACCACTGGCTATTCAAATTGCAATTTTTGAGAAAAACAATATATATTTTATCGAATTTCCTGATATTTGGACCATTTTGAAGCTTTACAAGTATAAAACAATAGTTGTATGTGGCATTTTACCTCAAGGCAAGTTGCGTGAACTTACTGATACTGAAAAAATTGACTTAATAAGAATAGAGATTTAGTTATTTAGTTGAAAATTTTAACGGTTTATTTTGAAAATAAAGTTGTTGCTTTCAAATCTAATCAATGCAATTTCCAATTAATATATTTCAAACAAAAAAGTACATCTAAATATATTAATTTAATTGAACCTTCTATGGGCCCATATAACTTTTAGTCCACTTTTTAGTTCAATTTTGGTTATTATACCAATTGATTATAGCTTTTAAATCTTAATTTCATAACATTGTCAAGATAATTTTAAAGTTCCTTTGCTAGGCTTTTCAACATGAAACAACAGTTTCATGAACATTAAAGACCGCTGTGACTTGAAAGTCTAATAACTCATAAATACCAAAAAATTGGTTTAAACAGATTTCTTTATCATTTGCATATATAGGCTTATAATTACAGATTTTTTTCCCCAATTTTTTTGGATGTGAAACAAAAATGCGGCCCATAGAGTGATTGACGAATATATTTGCCATTGCTCCATTTTCATCACACAAAACTAAACTGTTTGATGAGCGCCACAATTAAATGGTAAATTGACAGTATTTAGCGAATCATTTCTTATTGAAACAAAAATGTTTTTTCAATGTTCATGGCGATTGAAATTAAGGTTTGAAAACAAAATATTATATAAGAGATTTACAAAATATACGATGTAAATATTATATTGTGTAATTTATGTATAAATTTCTGTTCATTTTATTGATTTTGAATATATTTCGTTATTCCGCGGTCTGTCCGAACAGGATCAGGATACATTGTGAATTGCTGGATTCCTGTGGGGGACCGATCGTATTGACGCTTCGGTTTCGCGCAATACTGTAATGAATTGGCAAATACTCATCGACAATTTGGCAAACTCATGCTCTGCCCAGTGCAGTACGGAAACAAAACCAAATGCTTCCAAATAAATATTGACCGATGGAAACTGGACTATCACTATCCGGTACAGACAGGAATTTAGACGATAGAAGTTGAAGACGATATTGTAGTGGTTTGGCGTTGTTTCTCGATCACCGATTTACATAGAGTAGAATGAATCAAAAATATATTACAAAAACTTTGTAAAAAGTTTTGTTTCAACAGGAAATGCTCTATAAACTACATTTGCTATTGTACATTCTAACCTAGCATTTTGTTTCGAGACAAACCAGCGGTCAACATTTGTTGTTATATTATATAGGCTATGTAAATATAAGATATGTAAATCTAGTAATGTTGGCGTGTATGTGTTGCAGCAATACCCACAAAAGGCAATTTTTACATGGCATTAAATTTGAAATGTTCAAATTTGATTTGATTTTAAAATATGAAAATTTGATATCAAACCGCTTGATATTAAGCTGTCCGAATAAAAATTAACAAATATATCAAAACGATTTTCATTGATAATTTTTGGGATCAAATTACATTTTTACTGAGTTTTATTCTTCACATAGATTGTATATTTAAGTAAACTATTTTTTCCGCTTTACAATAGGCGAACGGACTTTTTTCATAAATCAAATATTTATAAATTTCATTAAAAAAATGTTTTAATTATTTTTTTTACTCTCAATGCGCAATATAGAGTAGCTCACTAAGGATTTGCATTTCTTCATATAATAATATATAAAATTCTTTGCTTCATTTTCAAAAGCATTATATAAATAAATCAAGCAAAAAAATGATTGGAAGAAGTTTTAAATAACCTAATGTTGTTACTTTCAAATAAAAATTTGTTATAAACTAAACTATATTTTATTGCTATAATTGAAAATAGAACAAAGCTTTTGCAACTGATATAATAGTAAAGATTTTATTAAATTTATAATTGAATGCATAATTGAACTAACTGGAAAATAATCAGCAGCTTTTTGGTTGAATATATGTTGTTTTTTGATAAATATTGTATTAATTGTAAGATATTATATTGATTTGTAAAAAATTGATTACAAATATACGTATGAGCATTTAGTTGCATATTGGGGAAAAATTTATATTGTAGAACTATTTATATTCTAAATATCTTGAAATTTGGGAATAGGTTTTGTCTTTTTTTTATTCAAAAATTGCAATGTGAATAGCTAATGGTCAATGATTTATATGGATGTCGAGTGTACTCATCAATAGACAAAATTCTGATAGCTTCTCCGTGAGGAATACTTCTCCAATCATACTTATGTGGTTAAATAGTTTACTTTATATCGCAAAATTCAAATCATCTTTTCAGGAATGACGCGGTAGACATATTATGCGTAAATATGACATAAGCATATAATTGCAGTAGAAAAATTCCATAACAAAACGATTTTGAAGCACTGAATATATGCAATACATTGCAATGGAGTACACGCGACATTAATTATGATGTTTTGAGAACAATCCAGCAAATAATTTTGATTAAAACATAAAAAATCTCTAAAATATATGGTATATTCTGCATATTATTTTTTGTCGCTTATATTTCTTTTCATGAAATTTCTTGATTATTTTCTGGTTTTCGTATCTCAATTGCATACGCGCAGTAAATCCGGACTTCCGCGACAATTCTGTTAATGTACCGAGCATTTGATATCGCAGCGTGTAGAAAACGAAATAAGAACAGTCGAATAATTTTAAAATAAAGCTAATGTCAGACCAGAGAATAATGGACAGATTAGAATGACTGCAATCGACCAAAGTTGACAGATAAATGTGGTGTATTACATGAGCGATAGATGCATAGATGGTCCTTGGATAAATTGGTATTTAGAGCCATCAATTTCTGGTCCCATAAGTCCATTACCCATTACCTCCCTGGTTTGGCGTCAGCTTTAACAAGTAATAACCGCAACGAAGGGAAAAGGCCGAACATCTACGATGAAAAACAGATTTTCGGGCTTTTCTCTTATTAAAAGGAGAGAAAGAAATCGAAATAAATTAAAAACTTTCCCCGTGCTCGCTTATAGTCGCCACGCCAGAAGTTATATTTCATTTAATGCAAAAAAGATAACACTAGTAGTATTTAAAACTGTTTGTGGTGGTCGTGCAAAAAAATATCGGAGTCGCTATTTGAAAGTTTCATTATAAAATATAGGCCTCTTGGGGAATGGGGTAGGGTTAACCTTTTTTCTGCAATGTTGTCTGGAGCATTACATGGACGATATCGCAATACAAAGTATTTATGCAAGGGGAGATTATCGTACAGAAAAAATAAGGGCAGATATAAAAAGCAAGGGCACCTGCAAGAGAAATTAGCAAGTGACCTAATAGATTTTTTTGTTAAAAGAAGCATTCGTGAAAAATCAGCCTTGCGAAGCGATTTAAGTTTAACCAAAAACACAATGTTTTGGTAATGACCTACAAACAACATATGCAGTTTCGTTTTTCTAATGATGCGTTCTACTTAATGATTTTTTAATAACACGACACATATCGGCTTGTATTTTTTTTTCGTAAAACGTAACAAATGTGCCATTTTCAATTTACAGCTGCCCTAATTGATTTTTATAGATGAAATAAATACAAATAAAATATATTATTGAAAATCCATTAATTATGGACATGTTTTTATGGTTTGATGTTTTATTAGATCATATTCAATGATTATAATTCACATTTGAAATGCATTTCAAAATTTATATATTTGAATTCAACATTACCAAATATGGGTTTAGAACCAACAGCATGTATTTTATAAAAATCTTAAAGTAACCAATTGCGCATTATATATATATATATATATCCATACATATATGCATATATATATGTATAAATATTCTCCGTTTTATCTAGTCTGTGATAAAATTCTTGCATATTATTATGATTAATATTCAATATTTCAATGCCACCTTATTAATTAGTCAAAAACATATGTTACGAAAAAATGCAGAAGACTAAAAACCGTTTTTTGAGGTTGCAACTAAAGTAAATTAACTTTATGAATATTCAGTTACAAATGTTAAATAATTACAGTTATTGATAAAATTCTGAGTTAATATTTAGAAAAAATAAATTTTTTAAGTAAAATTCAAAAATTAAATTCAAGTAGATATTTCTTTTAGTTTCCGAATTATGTATTTTTATGCCAATTGAAAAATTAAGAATTCAATAAATCTGCTGTTAGTTTAATAAGCATGCCCCATGTGACTATCAGTTAAATGTCTCCTGTCTCTGTCTACTAATATTATTAGATGTAAAATCATAAGAAAAATATATTGCAGATAGTATTAGTTATAGTATTTTAAAATTCCATCCAGACACAAGATGCACAACACCCTTGTCTTAAGCATTTATCATGTTTGATGTAGCATGAATTTTTATCGACTCTATGACATTTTCTATTTATTAATATCATACACCAACAATGAGCATTATATATATATATATATATATATATATGTATATATATAAATATATAATTTTTTTTTCTCATACACAAAAAGTAGTATTTTGAAATTTCAATGAAAGTCCATTTACAATTATTGAATGACATAAATTATATATATAAATGAATTATTAAATTAACAACTTATTTAGTACTTGAATATTTATAATAAACATCCTCATGTTGAAATAACTTATATCTGTTATATTATGAAATATTAATTTCAAGAGTTGACTGGTGAACATATAAAATGGCTTATAACTGTCATTAATTTATCGTGTTTTAAATCAAAGTGATTAATAAGTCATTGTGTCGCATAAATTAATTTTAACTAAATATGATGAATAATTATAGCTATATTTCGTATTTATTACACTATACGAAATGTATAAATTTATATAAATTTTGGACTTATCATCGAAAATTCCTTCGCTTAGAAGTAAATTAAGTGTGGACCTAAATCCACACTTGTCATATTCACAGAGAAATATTTTTTGTATTTCACTCTTGACCATGTTGTTACTATGAAAATTTGATTTTTTTCGAACGTTTTCAACGTTGTAGGTACTATTTAAATTTACTTATTGTTCATTTCGCAGAACCGTTTTCTGTTACATATCTTCACAATTACATAACCATCCTAGGAAAATAATAAAAAGAATAAAAACTAAGAAGGACAAATTGCTGCAAACTGTAACCTCGCAGAAGGTGTCATTAGTTTTAAAATGTTTACATCGCCTATGTAACTCCCTTAATTATACATTTTATAATGTTACTTCTGCGAATATGAGAAATGTTCGCACATTTGTAATGTAACTGAATTTCTCAGTTCGCTGTGTGAAAGCAAGTTTTTACTCAACGAAATTGTATAATTTTCTTTAGTTTCCGTGTTCTGGATATAATGGGTTTATTAAATCGATTTTTTTGAGACAGAATTGATGCAGAAGTGAATTTCTCGTTTTAGAACTGTATGTAAACAAATAAACTTTTAGATTTTTTGTATAAAATCTGCTAAAAAAGGGCTTGCACAAAACTACTCTTAATAATATAATGTCAAAAAATAGTTATTTTTAACTAACATACCAGGTGACAGCAAAAAAATTCAATGATGAATAAGCTGGGAGTTTCACTGAACGTAGTTAGATGGTTGTTTGTTTGATATGTTTTATTTCGTCACTTCTGCGCTCATTCGTCCCTATTCAAGACCCAAATTATTACTTATAAATAAATTGTAATAATATTTAGTAATGATTACTGTCACGATTTTAAATTTCATATGCCAAAATTAACATGATCATTGTGCAGGTTGCTAATCCAAATATAATTTTATGATTTTATGCCTTTAAATATACAAATAGAAATCTATTATTAGATATTGTCATAAACTCTAATTTATTACTACATGTAGCAAACTATTATTAAACACAACACACAACGAAACAGTTATGAATAAATTGATTTATTTCTGTGAATTGCATTCCGCAAAACTCTGGCAATAATTTGCTTACTCTCATAACTGGAGCAAATATTTTGCTTGCAATATAACTGACCTTAGTAAATTCCTACTGGGAATTCTGTTGAGGCAAAGAATTGTATAGCATATACAATTTGAAAGTAACGAATTTAAAAATTATTGAAGGAGAGTTAGGATTTTTGTCGACTTAAATTATAAGGCAACAACTACGCATCGATACAAATATATGTTAACTAATTAATAAGCACTGAAATATAATTATGTTAAAATGTAACATTTACAATGCTGACCATCGCTTTTGGATAAATGTAATAGCTTGAATAATGCAAAATAGCAGCTTAAAATTTAAAATATAACTTCAGTCATATTTAACACTTACAGACAGACTAGTAACAGCATAATTTATTAAAAATTCATGAACCGAGTACAAAAATAAAAAATATCCGCGATCCTTCTGAATATGCAAAATCAAGCATACAATGTAATGGTTTACTAAACTTCGAAGTTCAGAATCCGATTTAAATATTTTAATTGAATTCTACGAATGCGCGACCGTCATACCGATAATTTATTTTCGCTGTCAATTCAACCGAAAATCTCATGAAGATCATCGGTTACCGAGTAAATGTGATCAGAAGAAGCATTGCAGTGAGAATTTTTGCCACAGTCGTTTTTGCTGGTAGAAGTTGCAGATGAATTCGTGATCATTGATGGATATTTCAAAACGAGGATTTTATATATACTTATTTAGAATTACTCATAGAAAATGTGAACGGTTTTATTAACTTAATTAATTTGTAAAATTATTAATTATTCTCATCGAAGGATTTAAAATATCTATAATATGATGTAGCACTGGGTAAGTGTTATAGATATAGAGTATATAAAACTTATTAAAGATAAGTGAAAGCCAGAAGAATATATTGCAATAATTTATAAGGATGGCGGTGAAAAAGGGCAACTTATTGACAGAAATCGATAAATTGTTATCACAATCGGACATTTAATGGATATTTAAGTATTTATAATCTCGACTAAAAAAACTCGCATTATTTCATATTTAAACATGCAGTATTAAACAATTATAAAATCATATATTCAGATTTTTTGTCTCAAATTTAGTGCATCCTCATGTTTCTCATTTTTTAACAATTCCTTATTTAATTTGTTGGGATGGGCGAGGCACAAAGGTCCAATTTGAATTTAAGCAATTATTATGTGAAAACTAAACTAACTACATAACAGTAAATAATACATATCAAATATACAACAATCTGACTATGTTTAGTAAAACTCCAAGCTAATTCATCATTATAGAAATGTATTTTTTTGCTGTTTTTCAATTTGTTACCTGGTCCTTTTCACCTCATAAGCGGAATAAAATGAGTCAGACAGGGGAAAGCTGGTTTAATGTCTTATTTTTAATTTAAAATGAATTAAGGGGCACAACTAGTGTAACCACCTAAAAAAAGGTGATTTTTGGGAACGTATATTAAAAAAACTACTTTATCAATCATTTCAAAATTTTAGGAATATATTTATACATGTTTTAAGAATACATAGTAGAAGAAAAAAATTGAATATTTTTTAAGTTATCGTCGATCTTCAACGGCGCGACAAAAAAAGGCCCTTCACTGCTGCAGTGATTCCGGTCTTCTACGTGGATGAAATTTAAAATAAAGATCTCATTAAACTAGATAATATTGTCTGTAAAATGAACTACGATAGAAAAAAATCGAAAATTGACAAATTGGCTACGATTTTTTAAAAAAAGTCGAATTTTACCCAAAAATTTGCCAAACTGCCAAAATTCGATTTTTGATCCGATCAAAAAATCGGTAGTTCATTTTACGGAGAACTATATATAGAACATGTGAAAAAAATTTGATAGTGATCGGATCATTTGTTTTTGAGTAATCGCTGCAGCAAATTCGGAAAATGCTGTTTCGAGAAAAACGCGTTTAAATATAAAATGATCGTTATACTATATGCTATATATATACTCTTCAAATGGCTGTAACTCAAAAACTATTTAAGATATCGATTTAAAATTTAGGTATCTTATTTTTAAAGGTATTCCATATCGAAATATGGAAAAATTGAAAATTTGATTTTTTGAAAATTTCACACTAGTTGTGCCCCTTAACAAACACGAAATTACGAAATATTAGCTATATTAGTCAACCAATGCAAAAAAATGAATTTTATGGGCACATTTTTACAGAGATAACACTGTATATAAACTTGATTCGTTAGAAATAATCATCAGCACAGTTAAAATAACTTTACTTTTTTATTTATCATTTTTATTGTTTACATCTTCATTAGGCTGAAGGATCTGGTAGTTATTTTTACCCACAAGTTTTTCTTAGATGTTATATAAAAAATACATCTTATTATCTACATTTCAATAACGTTTATCTTTGAATAACTTATATTTTTCTATATGTTTCATAATATAGACAAAAGAACTATTCCTATCAACCACAATTTTCATGTATGATTTATTAAGGTCTCGTAAACTAAACAACAGTGCTCGCGACCAAACAAACTTACAACGAAGGAAAATACTTTTGTCATATCTCAGATTTACTGGATACGAAATAACTTATCAATGACAAACATTGGGGTATCATTGAAAATCTTTAAGAGCAAAACCTTAAAAAACAAGATCATTGTAGGAAATTGAGATATCATAGGCAAATCAGATTTACTGGATATGAAATAACCCATTAATGTCAACATTGGGGTATTATTGAAAATCTTTAAGAACAAAATCTTACAAACAAGATTATTAATGAAAAATGATGGAGTGCGTACGAGTAAAAATTAAAATCATAAAAGAAGATCAAAATACAATTTTAATTACCCAGGTATAATTGGGCAATAATTAGAAGACTTTCTCGACAGCCTTAAAAACGTCAACTTATTCCGTTTTCACTTAATAAAACAACACACTACACGTTTCTTTCACATATCTTCTAGACAAATTTATATTTAGATTATTTTTTGACTGTGTACGATCGTCGACATTGATGGCATCCCGAGTGAAGCGTGAGGATCCGTGTGTCAGAGACGTCGGCCGATGCGTCAGTCGGGACTGATTGATCGCTCTTCTCGCCCCCTTCTCACGATACGAGGAGTTCTCATCGTATCGGGCGTTTCGCACGGGGATGAGATCCAGGATCACGGAAACACCCCCAAAGAGCACTGCAACACCCGATCTTACCGAACCCCAAGGAGAGCTGGAACACCCGATGCGAACCAACTCTCCCGATACGAAAATGATCCATAGCTGCATCTGCTGCCGGAGAACATCAGATGTAGTGAAGGAGATTGCAGTGATCTTTAAACGACGTGAAAAAATTGGCAGATTCTAAAATATTTTGATTCGACCATATATTTGCAAAATTGATATTGATCGTACGATTTAAGCGGTTTTGTTTGTATTTAATGTGAGAAATTATGTTCATAATACAGACCTAAGAACTATTCCAATCAATCACAATTTTCCGTGCTAAACTTAACATGATGTAGTATTCAAAATATGATTTTTTCACATCAAAATTGAAGGTTTCTATAAACTTCTGTGATGATAATGACTTGACTAACTTACGTTGGGTTTATAGATAGTAACCCAAACAGTTGTCCTATCAAAAAGTGAAAAAATTCAATATTATAATTTCTGTAATACTAATCAATTTGTTGAAGCGGCAATGTCGACAAGGACTATTTTCACATGAAAATATGTATATTGTTATCTATATTTCCGAAATGAAAATCAATATCACCACTGCTTGATATCAAGCTGGTTGAGGTTTGGATTGATCTCAGAAGTAGTGTGCAGTTCCACATTGGTAACCGTTACACCACGATTACATAATAAGTAGTGGCATTTCGCTAATTTTTTTAAAAATATTTTGTACAATTGACCTGCAATTGTTCACCGTTTAACCATTGTTAATATTATCTCTAATTTTTTTCAGAATTATCCAGAAGTAAATAATAAGAAACAAACGAAATTAATTGAAAGCTTCGAATAATAAAATATAATCTGATTATAACGTAACGTGTTCTTTTTATTCAAATAACTTTATACAAATTATGAATATGATAAATTTAATAGAAATTAATAAGAACAAAATCACATGAATGCATTTCAAAATTCACATAACAATTTTATTATTTGATGCTAATGGCTTAAGAATGCGATTCAGCCAGCGAAAACGTACGAATTATTCCAGATCGTTATATTACATCTGTCCACTGTGTGAACGAATATTATAGAATTTATTAATCAGCATTTACTTCATTTCTCTAATAAAGGTTCAAATCCTGAATGCTAATTACAATGACAAATCGATCATGTCTGAAGTGTGACTTAAATTCACTTCCCGAAGGAGAAGTTTATGTTTTTATAAAAAAAATGGATTTTTAATTTTATGTCGGCGTTTCAAGCCATTCTGAATTGAACGAGACCAAATTTGGAAAAAGTATGTGTGTGTGTGAACAAACTAATTCGGGATCGATTCTAATATCGGGGAAGCTCGATATCCAGCAGTATGATAATAAATTTCCTATTGACGTTATAAATCTCAAAAATAATATTAAGTGAATGTCGCATTTTTGCGGGCTTCCCTGCAATAGGATACAAATCAAATACCAGAAACACATGCCTAATATAAAATAATGAGTAACAGCAAAAATAGTAGTTAACCACTCGTAACCAAAAGTGTCTGATCTCTCGAAGAACATGAGAGATTAGGATTGTAAGTTAGGAAACACAGATTAGAGAACGGAATGCTGATCGCCGTTGAAAAAATATTAGTCGATTGTTCCATTCGCTTTCAACAACTTTCAATCCTTATTTTCAAAATAAATGTTTTTTGCAAATTAATTAATTAGTTTTAAACTCATTATTATATAAAGATGAAGCAACCGTGTAACTTTAAAATACTAATTTCACCGCATTCATTAATCTAATAAATTGCGAAAAATTTGAAAATCACTGAATGGTAATCTATGTAGCGGTTAGAGAGAGGTTTTAAAGAAAAGTCAAAAAAGCAAGCAGGCATCGTCTGTGTCGGAGGGAGCAACTGCTTCGCCTTAAACGCATAGAATAATATTAAAGTTTATAGCTCAGTTTTATTGTATGTACATGCCCCGCAGCGGTAAATATGCCCCACAGGGGGGGATTAGGTCATGGTTCCATGATCCAGAAAAAAACTTTGCGATATTAAGAATAAAGATATTAGAAAAATAAATATAAATATAACTAATGTTGAAAAATATAATATATATGAACATCTTACTTTACATTTATCTTTTCATTGTATTATTTAATTGAGAATATTATTAGTTTTGCTTATTTGAACGAGGGAACCGTCGCAAATACAAGAGCAAAAAGTAGTTTGAAATTGTAATTATCGTTTACAGAGTAGTACGGGGCTTTAAGGTCCGCGGGTAAAAAGGTCCACCATATCGGTGATCAAAAGCAAGTAAAATTGTATGTTTTAACAACAATAATTGAAAGTAGTAAGTGTAAATAATAAAAAATATTAAAAAGTGAATTAAGTTAAAAATTGCAATTTTACAAGGGATGAATTAAATAAATGGTTATGCCAACTCTGCTGATGGAAGCTTCTGACAAAATACCAGATCAAGGTTATATACAGTATTATCTTTGTAAAAAATGTAAGCATGAAATTTATATTTTGTATTGGTTGAATAATGAAGCTATAATTTCGTAAAATTCCTGTAACCTTAAAAATAAGACATTGGGTCTGTTTGCTCCCTGGGCGTTCCATTTAACATAGCCTATATGGTAAAAAGGATCAGGTGAAAGATGATGAATTAGCTGGGAGTTTTACTGAACATAGTTAGATAGTTGTTTGTTTGATACGTGTTATTTGTTGTGATATAGATGGTTTCGTTTTCACAATATAATTGCTCAAATTCAAATTGGAACTTTGTGCCCCGCCCTACACTATATGTAGGCGAAGTCAAGTATGTATTTATAAAAAACTTCGAGAATCTAGCCAAAAACTCATAAAATTATCTCTCACCGCTATCATGAGTACATTGCCTAAATATTTTCCCCCTGAAGAGTTTAAACGTCTGGCTAAATTTTATTCCAGGGTTAAGATGGTGGTTTACTGACGGGGATAAGGAAACAATGAAGCGTTTATGACAGATTTTTATAATTCAGAAGAACAGGTCACCGGCAATCGTAAAAACTTTATTATGTGAATGTAAAGAAGTCAAAATGAATTGACGATCGCGTTAATGTCGACTTAATTGCAGAGGATTTGAGGAGATTTATGACGAGATAAAGCCGAGAACATAATATAGTATATAAATAAATTTAAAGAAACTTACTAAGGATAATGGTATTAATTAAGAATAAGGACTGTTTTGATTGAATTAATATTTTAAGTATTATGCTTCCTTATAAATTATAAATAATTTTTTTCATTAAATCTTTTTCGTTGTTTTTTAATTTTTTTGTTGCAAATACGTGATTAACCTTCTATGGGCCCGCGTAACTTTCAGATTGCATTCCAAATTTTTCGATAATTTATTAAATAATTATGATCTTTTGTGCATAAATCTTAATTCTATAACGTTGTGAAGACAACCAATATCAATATTTATGACCTTTGATAGGCTTTTCAACCTGAAATAACATTTCATACCCAGAACAGCGGACATTACAGGCAAAATGAAAAGGAAGTCATATAATTCATAACAAAAATTGTTTAAACAGAATTTATTAATAACAAAAAAATGTCTAAACAAAATTTTGCCTATAATTACTGATTTTTTGTCTCTCTTTTTTGGGTGTAAAGCTAAAATTTGGCTCATAGAGAGACAATTTCAATATTGATACAAAAGTATGTTAAGTAAGTTTTTCAACAATGTTTGTGCAACGCCTCAATGTTTCAATTATAATGATATTTTTGAACATTTATAGTTCCAAAAAATTATTAAGAATAATATAAAACTTTAAATATTAAAGACCTCCTTTTTTACAATTCTTACACAGAGTTATACTGTGGAAATTTTTAGACTTCGGGGTCACCAATTAGGAAATTTCTGGCTGACTCGAATCTCTACAATACCTTAAGAAACATCATTAAATTTGACTTATGTTAAATATAATGTTGTTAATATCATAACTTAACTTTCCACGTTTTTTCAACCAAAATACTATTTTATATTTTATTTTGATAATTATTACAAGTAAATAAAAATTAATTACAAAAAACTTGTATTTTATCCTGACTTTTGATTCTAACAGTAAGTTTTAGCCATCTCTAACAATGATTTTTTATATAGAAATTTTTCTCGATAATTATATATTTATATATGTTAAATTATCAATCTTAAATGTATAAATGCAATTCAGTAACTCCTTAACTCATAACAACATAGCTTCTTAAATCAAAACATCATCCCTGCTCTCCATTATGCGGTTTAAGTTCGTTGTCAGACTCCGCTTTAAATATAAATCACACTAGAATCTTTGGGGGATAAAGAATGCTTTGGAGATGTACGACGACATGTAGGGCTAGTCGTGCTGAACCCTACGAGTTAGGCAAACTAAATATGTTTTAAAGTGAACATTTGATAACTAGTGGTGCATGCTATCGTGCCCTAACCAATTTTTTTTTAAATTTAAAAACTTTGACAAAATTAGATCTTTCTGAAATTTATGCAAATAATTTTTTTTGCCTAAATATTTGAATTTTGATTTTTTCGAAATTCGTTAGATTGCGTCGCAGACTAACAAATAAACATATTCACGGAACCCTTAAAAACATAAACAAAGTTTGTACTTATTATTAAAATCTCTATAAAATATCTGATAATTTGGTGTGCATTTGTCTAATGATAATTTTTGACCACTAAATAGCATTATTTTCACATTTTTTATTGGATCTCCTTAATCGCTAGACCTGCCTTTCTAAAAATTTATTCAAATTTTTACTTCGTCAATACAAATAAAAACATTCAAATTGGACGTTCCGTTTCTCAAAAACTGAATTGCCATTTTATGCACTTTGCGCCCCGGATCATCGAAACGGCTAGACCTGTTTTTGCCAAGAACTAATCACGTGCTGATTATCCCCGTATTCAAATCGGTTCTAGAAATTGTCGACCAAAAATTGTATCCGCACATGCATACATGCATACATGCATTTTTTCTCATGTATGCCAAAGTGTTCAATGATACTGCTCGTAGTATTTTAACATTTAACAAATTCTCTAGTACAAATCTGCACCATTCCCTGCACCATCGTCAACTATTATTTTGAGAACGTCATTTATATCATACGTTTGTAATGGAATTTATTACGAATCCATATTCTCTAGCACAAATTTAATAATTTTAAGTTTAAAAAATAAATAAACGTAAACAAAAGTTTAATAAATAAATAGATATCTGACACCTATCCTAGTAGTACTTTTATTATTAGACGAATTCTATAGCACAAATCTTCATCATCCCCTTATGAATCATTGCCAACTATTATTATATGTGCTGAGAACGTCATTTATCTCATACGTTTATTATGGATATTATTACTAATCTGTTAAAAAGACACGTTTTTGTAAAATTTTTAGAAGATTTAAATTTTGCAACACGTTGATTAAAAAATACGTAGATATGTGGCACCTATTGCATTAATACTACATGTAGTATTTTTAATATTTGACAAATTCTGGTACACATCTTAATCATCCCATTATATGTGCTGAGTACGTCATAAATGTAATACTTTCACAATGGAGATTATTACGAATCCTTAAAAAACTAGTATGGCATCGTGCTTTGAGACAAATTGCTGGAACTTCCCGTGCCGTAACAAAATGTTCGGAGTAATATTAAATGTTTTCAAATAGATTAGTATGAATAAATACTGTAACATTATCTAATATTTATAAGAATTATATAATTATATAAAGTATATTAGAATTTAAGTCAAAATACAATTAAAATCTGAATTATTTTCGATACACACAAAAAAAAAATAAAACAATTTTTTTTCCCAAAAGCAATTATTTTGTTAAAACAAGCAGAAAGTTCTTTGAATCATTCAAATCTGGCGCTTCGTTCTCTCAAAACTGCTATTTTTTGCACTTTCAGCTCTGTATCTGGAAAACCGATAGACCTGACCGTCATTACGAATTAAATGTTTTTTGGATCATTGAAATCGGATGCTCCGTTCTCTCTAAAACTCGAATTGTAATTTCTATACTTTTTGCTCCGTATTTCCGTAACGGCTGGACCTGCCTTTGTCAAAAACTAATCAGCACATCTTCCTATCAATGGGAGAACTAATCTCCTACTAATCTCCTAAAAAGACACGTTTTTGTAAAATTTATAAAAGTTCTTGTAAATTTTGCGACACTTTGTTTTAGATACGTAAACATTGTGCAGCTATTACATTGATACTACTGGTAGTATTTTTAACATTTGACAAATTCTGGTACACAAATCTCCATCATCCCCTTATGATCCATCGCCAACTATTATTATATGTGCTGAGTACGTCATTTATCTCATACGTTTATAGTGGAGCAACCCCTGTTTCCTAGGTGTTTTCCGTGCGTTTTCCCCAGAAGCATTCGCTTCCGGGCTTCCGGGCGACCGCAAACCTCTCGCGGTGTGACATTTTATCACATACCGCCGCATGGTCCTCACATATCCGTGTTCTGGGAAACCCCGTACGGCACTCATGAAAACAAACTTCTCTTCAACTTATATTTGATCCAGAAGAAACTTCGATTCTTGAAGGGTAGAGAACGTGCGCCGTTTTGTATCTGATGCGGATGAATAAATATCACGTGCGGATTTATTTCAGATTTTTTCCTCGTGAAAAGGAATGGGAATAAAAAAAACCGATGTGATAGTGAATGAAGGGATGGTGAATGTTTCACTACTAGTGCAAAGTGTTTAATGGAATTTATTATATTAATTAAATATTCAACATATATAATTTTTACCTTTAGAAAATGTATTCAATCATTTTCACTAAATAGTATAAAAATATATTATTTTACTTACTAATTACTTATTAATTAAGAATTTGAAAAAGCAGAGAGAGATAAAATAGTTATTTCACTTATGCTTATAAATATTTATGACAAAACACCAGATCAAGGTTATATACAGTGTTATCTCTAAAAAATGTACCTATGAAATTTACATTTGCATTGGTTCAATAATGTAGCTATTATTGCATATAAAATCTTATTAAAATTAAAAATAAGACACTGAAACTGTTGGCTTCCTGACCGTTTCAGCTCACCCGTTTTATTGGGTAAAAAAGACCAGGTGACAAATCTTGAAGAACTGCAAAAAACACATTTTCGCAAAGATGAATTAATTAGTTTAAAGTTTTACTGGACATAGTCAGATAGTTGTTTGATATGTGGTATTTGTTGTAAAAGATTTGGTCTTGTTATCACAATATAATTGCCAAAGTCAAATTGGACTTTGTGCCTGCCCTAGCCTAATGTATTTAGTTAAATAAGACACTATTATTATTAGTTATTCTTTGATCATAAAAAACTGAATGTATACCTAAAAATTATTATTGGATATGGTAATCTTAATGAAGTGCTCAAAATAAAAAAAAGAACGAAATGGAATACTTCTTTACAAGGCAATGTGATAATGTGACATTGCGACGTCGCCCTATTTAAGGGTGATGGCTAATAAAGTTACATATGAGTTGCCCTCTACTTTAAAATAGTATCGGTAAAATTTTACTTATATTTGGTCATTTTAGCGGCGGGTCTTTAAACTTTGCTCTAATATTTATTTATATGTGGATTGACTACGGAGAAGAATACTATTATCTACATATATATAAAAATAAGTCGGGTTTTCCTTCTTGACGATATAACTCCAGAACGCACAAACCGATTTTGACAATTTTGCATTCGTTGGGAAAGTCTCGGGCTCCGCAGGTTTATAGCTAAGAAAATTAGTATGGCATCGTGCCTTAACGCAAATTGCTGGAACTTTACGAATCATGATTAAACATTCAAGTAATGACATTAGTGAGAATTATCAAATAATGCTTGGTTAAGTCAACAAGCAATTCTTGCTGCAAAGAATAATGATTGTACAAGCACTGAATTTCACCATTCAATCAAAAATTGCTGGCGATTTGGTGACACACCAATGATTCTGACTGGTCTTCCGTTGACTTCAAACGATTGCAATTTCCAGTTCGCCTTGCGTTCGCAATAACAAGTCGCAAGGCCAATCGCTTAGTGCTTGCGGAATAAATTTCGAATAGATTATTTAGAAAATCATTGTTTTTCACATGGGCAGTTATACGTTGCCTGTTCGCGAGTTGGAAAACCATCCGCTTCGTTTGTAACGTCAGACCAAAAAACAAAAAATGTGGTTTACCAAAGAGCACTTCAATGAATGAAACGGATAATTTGCGGATTCACTTTTAATTGATTTGATTAATTGATTAATTTACTATATAAAATCACTTCTATTTATTTTGAAGTAACTCTCAATATCTAAGTCACAGCGCATTCCTCATGATATGATATATAGAGATCTTAACCCTCCATGGCAATGTCTATGTAGGTGGTGTCGCCGCAATGCACACAACATAACCCCAATATTCGAGCACTTGGCCTCATTAACAGCCCTTCGCTCACGATGCTACGACGGCTAATTATAATATGTTATATCGGCATGAGCCATTTGTTTCATCCCTCAACCCTTCAACCGCATGTTCACTATTTTGCGGCACATTTGATTCCTGCAAATCACATGGTTTAGATTTTATCAGCGCAATATTGATTATTTATGGGTTTAGTTATTAAGTGTAGTTATCATTAAAAGTAAATTTGCACGTGGTTTAGATGCAAACTGCTTTTGAGAATGATATCATTACAATCGTGGTTCAAAAGAAAATTTTAAACTTGGCGGTTTAGACAAATGTCATAAAATTAATATCAATTAAAATTTGAAGTTTACATAAAATTGATAATTGATATTAAACTGGAACAAATTACTATTTTTTCAAAATTTTTAATAATTTATGAGACAAATCTAAATTAGAATTGCAAATCTTTGAAGAAAAGTTTGCAAAAACCTACATAATTTATTCTTAGAGAAAAAAATGCCTTTTAGAAGGGACATATAACTAATTCATGTAGATTAAATGAATTTTATGCCACAAATAATCAGTTATATGTGATTGATGAGTATACTCGTCATAAAGATGTGGTAGAATTTTGTGTATTGATATTCTCAAATTTCAAGATATATGTTTAGAATTTTTAAGACTATGTCGTATTTAAACACGTTTAAACCTGGATACTCACAACGACACAAAATTGTGCCACACAAATTGTGTAGTACGTGTTTTTTAAATCACCTCGAAGATTGCTTTATAAATTTATTTTGTTTGAGTACAGAACCCGCAATAAATATCCTTCTGCTTAGTTAATCAATTTTTTTGGAAAATGTTAGCAGAAATTATTTATTCATTTTACAATATAGATAACTTCTTGTATCACACAAATGAATATATTTAATTAATAAAATTTCAGTTTTGTCTCTGATTATTATGGATTTAATATTCGTGAGTTCTACATATATTTCATGATATCAGTAATAAAAAAGCACGAATTGTTTAAAAATTATTAAATTGATCACCAACGCCTTTGGCAAAGAAAGAATGAAGATTTCGCAAAGGCTTTAATCATGGCAACAAGAATGCCGTGAAAATATATACCCTTAAGATCGCTTATATATCTATCGATCAGTTCGCAACCAGCAAAGAAATGAGTAATCCTGGCAAGTTTCTTTATTATTCGGTTGGTAACATCAAAATCAGAGTATTGACTCGCGTGACTTGCAACTATCTCCCTTGATTCAGATTGGGACGGCGCTGTTTTTAAAACAGGGAAGATTTTATGAGAAAAATAAAATGTATCATTGTGTATTACGATATATGAACGAAATTTAGCAACTGAAGGCTTTCTTATATAAAAGCTACCCGAACTCAGCTTAGAGTTCCAAATGTGAAGAATATTTTTTTAAATAAGAAAAGCAATGAAAAACTCACCTTCTCAGATAGCATTGACAAAGATATGGATTGTTTTTATTCCAAATTTAATTCGAATAGCATTGAGAACGAACATATATATTAAATTTTAATCACTATCATAAAATCTTGTATATCTTATAAAAATAATTACGATTTGTAATAATTATAAAACACTACATGGAAAATTACAGGAAATGAGTAGGTACAGATTTTGACAAAATATTGTCATTTAATAAATGCCACATGTGATTTAGTTTAT
>NW_020538040.1:153009174-153063578 GCF_003426905.1 Ctenocephalides felis
TTATAGCAAGGCTATGTTAGGTAGCGCTTTTCATACAAAATGGTACTAAAAACTGTCAAAATGCTATGTATTTGCAGTGCTATAGGCGTTTTATACATAAAAATCTAACTTCATGTATGTTTTATCATGCCACAATAACATAGATGCACGTATGATAAGATAGTGCGTTTGATGTTTGTGTGTTTTCTAGGTTAGGCTTTCTATCTAAAACGCCTGACTGCACAACAATTTGACAGTTTTAGTACAGTTTTATATAAAAAAGCTACGTAATATAGCCTGGCCATAACATTGATCTATTTTACGCCAGAATCCGCTCCTATATATAACTGGTTATTCTGTTGAGGTCATCGTGTTACTAAGTATAAATGATTTTATCTATTATGTAAGAAATCAGTATTTAATTATTTACTAGGGCTATTACTTTGCTTTGTTGTTAGAGCTATGCATTTCTATTCAGAACTTTGTGATTTTGATAAAAGCCGCTTCAGGCGGCCTGATATGAAGCAGTATTAAAATCGGTTTTACTTGAAAATATTGAAATATGTTTCTAAGTGGAAAATGGTCCAGCATTTCTGTAACAATGAAAAATTCATCAGTGTTGCAGAAATTGTAATTAAAGATCATGAAATAAAGATAGGTTGAGTTGCAATCAAGAGGACATGCCTTCTGAAAAAGCGACATAGTTACGTTCAATCGTCAAAACAACTTGTAAAACACCCAAGGAAGTATTTTGGTTTGGTATTAAATAAAAAAAAATTTTTCGTATATTTTCAAAGTTTAAGTATTATATTCAGAATATGCGTACAAGAGAATTATTCAAAATTCAAATTATTTATGGAACTATAGTTCTTGACCACGTTAAATTTCTGTTTTTATCCTCCATGAAACTTCAAAAGCGTTTATCTCGAAACTATCTTTTTAGATACGATACCCACAAATCTCTCAATTTCGACTGGTCCTTCTACTTATACTGGAGTCTTTTTTATATACTTTTCTCCAATATACTCTCATTCCGAAATTCCTATTTTGACTATTTTTGAAAACTTCAGAATATTATAAAAAAGTTGCCAACAATTTTTTTCTCCAGACAGTCGCTATTTCATGAATAAACAATTTTTAACTTGTACTTAGTTCATACCATTGCGACATTATTTTAGATTAATAATATGTACATAGATATTTTTTCTTTGGATTATTTGAAGGGCTTAAATCATTGGTATGGTCAGGTGCGATTTTTTTGAGACTCGCCACTTCATCACCTACTAGAATCAAAATTGTATGACTATTTTTATTTTTTTATATTCTCAGAACATTAATAATAACGTGTAAAAATATTGTAAAAAATATTGTTGGTCTTTTTTACGACCTTTCAAAAATTGCACCAATGCTTGTAGACCCTTAAGTTTTGAATGCTGTTCTAATAAATAAAAAAATTAAATATGTATTTATTTAGATTAATAGTAGTGATCGTTTCATTTTGAAATTTTTCTTTATATCTGCGCTAATGGCCATTGGTAACATATACATAACACCGGTGACACATAAATATGATTCATTTTGATCAAAAGTTTGATATATTTATATTACACAAAACTAATTGAATATAGAATGTGAAAAATAAAGCGATTGACATTCGTTCAATCAGTTCCACGTGGCCGATTTTATTTCCATAATATACGTAAGAACATTTAATTCAAAGAAGGCCAAAACATCATTACATAAAAATATAAAGACTTCAAATATTATACATAGATAACGTTGATAAGAGTATTTTAAATGTTTCTCTCGAACTCTCGCCGTATATAACCGGGGACACGGAGAAAACGAGTTTCGTAAATGAATCGGCGTGGGTGGTATATTGTTGATTGTTTTGTTTCGATGTTTAGTCGAGTTAACTGCTCTTCGATATTTCCATACACTACCGTCTCGAGGAGCAAGTAATATCGGTGGGCACATAGTTAAATGAATAATGTGTCACGCGATCCAGTTAGCGGAGATTAATGGTGCGTTATCAGTCTTGATAACCGCACAACAACCGCGGAGGGTGCTTCGCCCACTCCACCACCAAGGAACGTCGGTGCATTGAATAGCATATCTCGAAGGATGGAGCCTCTTATACGCTATCTCCTCGACTTCGATAATTTGGTGACGCGTTTTAAATTCCATCCGCTTGCCTCTTCCTCGCCCGTTTCGTCCTGATGATGTGGCCTCGTTATCAGCGACCAGGACGAGGACTCGTTTTACTGGAGAAGTGCTAGTTGCAAAATTCGATTCGATCGAGATTTGAATATTCTTCTCGAGCGCTGAGAGTTTTTGAATTATTATTTTTGTAAACAGACTAAACGTATAGGGGAGCCTGGGTACGGTAATAACTTCATCACAACAAATAATTTATACGTGGAAGTAATTCGAAAGAGAGCGTATTAAAGAGTCATCATCTTGACAAGATGCAGTCACAAAGTCTTATGCATCAAAAGATTATTTGGTGAGTTAACGGACAAGGAGAGGTTGAATTGCGATTCTAATGAATCATATGATAGTGAATTCAATTCATGACCCAAGGTCTAGGCTCAGAATTAATTTTTGTGTCAGCAATAACACTAAGGTCTGGGTATACAAAATGGATATACCAACGGAAGTCCGGTGTCAGTAGAGAGTAAATGCGTTAACTCGCGCTGACCCGAGGACTGGACGCACCTTTTAAGTAGTCACGGAAGACCAGTGATTATGGTGCAGCTTGCTTGATTCCCCACATATACTGATTTTAAAATAGGGTCCAAAGGGTGAAAGAAAAAGTATGTGTGCTTGATCAAGTTTCTATTATTGTAATCAGTCACCGCCTTTTATTAACATGATGTGAAGACCGCATTGTTTTTAAAGAGTCAAAGGTAATTTTTCATGTTCGATTGCTTTTAATAATAACTGTTACTTGTATATAGATAGATCACTTTGGTAGTTATTTTGCTGTAAGTTGAACATTTGTAGTTAATTACCCGCGATTAGTTTTGTTCTTTGAGATATATAAGTTGTGACAGGCATTTCTCGACATATTCGGGCAAAGATTAAACAGATAAACAAAAATCTTACACACTAACTTGAAAGACAAAATACGAAAGAGAAAGGCAAAGAAAAATTCAATACAAGAAACAAAAAAAAATCACAAAGACTTATTTTTTAGACACAAATTTTCTATATCTATCTATCTATTCTATTTTATATCTATTATCTTTTTTAAATGATTATTTTATGTTGCGTTACATATTTCTGACAATAAAAGTGGTTAAAAACCTATTGTTTTTTAACCTGGGGGTGTAGACTATTGTGACACTCTCCCCTTTTCTTGTATAAATTGATTTCATTACTAATCCATCATACTTAAAATATTATTTAAATAGACAAATGTGATATGGATATTTCTGTTAATTATAAATATATAAAATATTAACGCTGTAATTAAAGGCTAAATTACCACACGGTCAAACGCCATAAATAAAATAATAAAAAAAGTAGACGTTCAAGTTACCATTAATTTACTTTTTTCCTAGCTAACTAAACTGGTAAAATTACTAAATTATTGCTGATCAAAAAAAAGTGGCACAACCGTACCTAGTCTCTCCTACTTATAGTTAGTAAACAATTCTAAAGAGCTAAAATATAATAACGATATAATCATTTGAAGCTAGTACGCTTTTACGCTTTGTAGAATGCATCTACATTAACCTATGAAGAAATTTGGAAAAAGATCGTTGTTGGTCGCAAATTTTCTGTGTTACTTTCCATGCGGTTGTCAATTATAAAACATATAATAATATATTAAGAGATGTATTAATAATATAAAAAGTCATAATGTAATAGTTCGTATTAATAAGGTAACCAAATTTTTTTGCATGAAATCCGGGACACGGACTAGAGTGTGTGAAAGAGTGGAAGGGGGGAGGGGGTGGTTATTGGTGAGCTAAAAACTTATATGCACATTTTGTCGGTTCAAATTTTCTAGTTGAAAAATATTTAGAAAAATATCGGCAGTCAAACTATTATTAAAAATCCGGGACAATCCGGGACAAAACACCTAAAACCGGGATAAATATTGCTTTTAGAAAAAAACCGGGATGCAAGGCGGAAAATCGGGATTGCCCTGGCCAATCGGGACGTATGGTCACCTTAGTATTAATAATGTATATGTTGATCACTGTAAATTTATGAGGCTTATTTGATTTCGCATCTTTGATTTTGCAGAGTAAAATATCATTATAACAGAATCTGTTGTTTAAATATATGATCATATATTTAATATTGTTATGTACCAACATCATTTACGTTATCGTTTACGCGATAACAATTCACCAATTGTTACAATTTATTAAAAGCATTAACTTCATTATTATCATACCCAAAGCAATATTTACCAAAGTACCTACTTTCACGTACCCTAAAGCATGTGGTAGATAATTCAAACAGCACTGACGAAAATCAAGACACTAAGAATTAAAGAAAACACGAACGACCATTAAATTCTGAAATTTGTTCGCTGTGCAATCTTGGCATCGTTTTTTCATTCCATTTTTTGTGCGCTTCTCGTTCTACTCGCGATTTTTTTCTCAATGCGCCCATAGCCGCAATTTAGCATGGTATTCAAATAAGCGGGCGTTCCTGAGATGCTTCCCGGTGCAGTTCTGCTCGGAATATACGGGCGACGCGTTCTCCCCACACTCGTTCAACTTTCGTCCGCGACTTGTGCCGCGGAATAGTCTTTCCTGCTATTAGTCGAAGCGCTGGAGAATATTTTCTACTAGATTAATTGAAACTTTGTGCAAATAGTAAAAAAGTTTTTGGTAAAGTCAGAAGTAGTATGTGGATTGCACGCAATAATTTCTTTTATACATACAAAGAGTAATTGAATATTGTATATTCAATAATCAGTTTATTCGCACCAAATGCTGTATTGTTGTCAAGTTTTGATACAAAATCAAATTTTATTTTGTGGTTTATTCTGTCATAAATAGTACTTACAATAACCGATTTATCAGTGGTGTTGTCGAGCCGGAACGCACCGGAACGTCGTTCCGGCAAATCATTTTTGGGCCGAAACGCGTTCCGGCAAAAAAAAAAAAATTTAAATCGCTACATGCAGAAAATGATTTAATAAGTGAATTTTATAAATTATAATTTAACTAATTTTTATTAAATATTCCTATTATTGTAATAAACATACATATATGTGCACAAAATAGGTTTTGTAATAATTTTTGTTTCTTTCCTTTTCGAACGGAACCGGTGCAAACATGAGAACCGATTTTTGAACCGGTTTATGAACCGGTTTTTAAATTCTAGCGTTCCGGCAAAAAATATTAGCACGACACCACTGCGATTTATCCTTTAATATTGAAAATCACGGTTTAGCCATGTCAATAAGTGCATAAAACAATCAAATAAGACTTCCTAAACAGCTCCGATTTTGTTCATTTAGCCTTTTAATTATTTGTTTTTTTATTTTAATTCCAAATCAGAAGGGAAAAATATTTTTTATTGTTTAAACAATATGTATGCTGTTTATATAAGGAAAATAGTTTTGTATGCTCTTGTTTTTTAAAAAAATTATTAGTCTATTAATTTTGTGTTAACAATAGTTATTAAAGTATATTCGTATTGTTATTAATTATTTAAAATTTACATCATAAAAATTTATATGTAAATTAAATAATATGTATATTGTCCTATGACTTAGTTTTTCTTCTGGATCAATAGGTTTTAAAATGCAATTTCCACCAAAATTTAAATTAATAGTATTCCGCCAAAAATTAGCTTTAATATAAAATTTTGATGTATTCTAGCAGTTTTGGAGCTTTACGACGCGTATTTTTGAAAAATAATACAAATTTAAAGAGAAGAGAAATCACCTTTGTTTTATATCTCAAAAATAATGAATGATACGTAAAAAAGTATAATGATAAAAATATAAATTTTCAATTTTTTCATAATTACAAATTAAATTAGTTCATATTTTTTGCATTTGTTTTGACTTATGGGCTAATTCTGCCGTAAAATAGACTAATGTCATGACAACGCTTTATTACGTTAAAATCTGTCAAAATGCTATGCATTTGCTGTGCAATCAGGCGTTTTCGCTATAAAGCCTAGTCTAAACAACGCACAAACGCTAAAAAAGAATGTTGAAATCATAAGTGCATATTTCTAATGAGTAATAATAATACACGCGAAAAATTAGATTTTGTGTAGAACGCCTGATTGCACGGCAAATACATAGCATTTTGTCAGTTTTTAGTACCATTTTATATGAAAAAGCTGCATAACATTGCGTTGTCATAATATTGGTCTATTTTACGGCACAATTGGCCAATAGGGCTTATTACTAGTATTTACTTGTTGATAGTGACTTGGCTATAAGCTTTTTATATTTATTTAGAAAAAATCATATTTTTTACCTTTTAAAAGTACAGATTATTCTTAAGTTTGATCTTAAATGGATCTGATAGATTTGATCTTTAATAGATCTAGTAGATAGTATTGTTTATAATGGGAAAGTGTAAAAAAAAAAGCTTAAATCAACAAAATTTTTAAAACTTTTATTAGTAACATATGCTAGACTAGTAAAAAGAAAAATAAGTTTTGAGTAGATATTTCTGATTTTTTGAAAACATTTTGATTTTCAGTTATAAAGTTATATACGGTGAGGGTTGAAATTATACTCAGCTCTTCCATTATTTTAAATATATTATTCACTCTTTTCCGTTCGGTATTTAAAAACTCCCGGGCGCTTGGCTCGTTCTTATTTCATCTTCTTTATTTTACTCCGCTCGGCACTCATTTATTTTATATAGCGGTCGACTTTGTCGTGTCTTCGCTTTAACGCATGAGGGGGTTCCGTCTTAGTTTCGCGGTTTCTACTATTGATGATGATTTTATGCACCCAGAACTCGCGGACTCACTCTCTCAACGATGATGAGTCGGAATTGGATACTGTTCCATTCGAAGCCAATCACCAAGACTTCGGCACTCGCAATTAAGTGAACGCTCCTGATTAAAATGATGTCAGTGTCGCAAATGCCAGTCGATAAAACGGATCAAGTACTACATTCCCCTATTTGCAAAACGGTTTTTTCTCATTTTACTTTGTAGTTATTTGTGGGTATCGTTCAACAATAGATAGGCTCTGATTGCTTTTAAGCAGCGGTGACAAATTCGGTACCAAAACAATTTTTAAAGTAGGCTGGAATTAAATTTCAATGCATTCTTAGTGTACTCTAATATATATTCAATGAACCTTGAACTAACTACAATTATTAGGGTAGGACAAAGCACAAAGATCCAATTTGACTTTTAGTAACTAACAGTGAAAACCAAAACATCGACATCACAAATGTCCAACAAACAACTATTGCACTATGTTCAGTAAAATTCCCAACTAATTCATATTGGGAAAAAAAGTTTTTTTCCTATTTTTTAATTTTAACATCTGTCTCTACACCGTCTAATCGTAGTAGCCAAGGGGCGAAAAGGTTAGTGTTTTATTTTAATCTTAAACGAGTTTCACGAAATAATACCTAAACTGCAGTTAATTATTAGGTTTACTAACAAAATTAAAAATTATATTCTGAATATATAACAAAAATCTTCTTTAATTCTTACTACTATCATAATTTTTGCTTCGGAAGGTATTTCTGTTCTACTTATCTTTCAACAAACCAACTCATTGTTTCTTGAGAGAGAATTATTACAAATACTGTAAATACAACTTCTGTTTGAAATACATATTTTATTGGATCATTTTTTATATAGATTACTACACTAAACTTTCAATACAACCTTCATAAGAAACTTTGTCAAAAGTATTCATCCTCAGAGTTCGAATAACTATTAATTTAATTTATAAAAATTTAAATATTTTTTTCAACTTATATTTATTTAGTAATTTCTTATTGTCTTTTGTAGCCCAATTATATGTAAGTTTCTGTTTGAAATATGTATTTCATGGACAATTGTTGTTCCAAAAGTCATACTGTATAAAACGATAGTCAAAAATTCGATGAAATTGATGGCGTAACTAATAATTTAAGGGCCGAAACCATAAAATAGACTACGTTAAGCTATATTACAATGTGCTTTTCATATGAAATGGTACTAAAAACTGTCAAAATGCTCTGTGCAGTCAAGCGTTATGAATAGTAAAGTATCAATTGACATAAATAGACATTTTTATTATGTTATATGATAAACCTGTCAATAAAGCGTTATCAATAGTAAAGTATCAATTAACAGAAATAGACTTTTTTTATTAGGTTATATGATATACCTATAAAAGCCTAAATAACGCTGACATGATACAAATTATACATGTTAATGGCGATACATTTAAATCTTATAACTTAAAAAAAAATTAAAATGTATGCTGCTAATCGTGCTACTGCTTCAAGTTGAATACAAAATGAAATCACATCTCCTTCTGTTTTTTCGATGCATAATGCGTATTTTGAATATTGAAAATGTCAGTGGATTGAAGTTTTAAACATGTAACTTTTATTTTAGCTTTAATTATTGATCAACTTCAATTATTTATATATTATTAATATTTCATATATTTTTACATAAGGAACATTTATTCTTTTATATATATTTTTAATATATTTCTATAAACTGTCGTTTAAAGAACCGCACCCTACATATCATGCGGCCTTAAGCTGATTTAAAATTAAAATATTTGTATTAGTTTGCCTTTTCTAAAAGCATGTAATTAATGTTTATAATCCTTAGTTACCCTTGAAACTGCCATATGTTCAGAAGCAGCTAATAAATGTGCACCACTTCTTATGATGCATCCCCTGGTGCATGCTGCGTTCACCCCACGATATTATTCGATGCGGTAATGTCAGGCCATTTTTCATTCGGCATGCTGAATACTGACCCACATTAACGATAAGTCGTCTTTATTTAAGAATAAAAGCGATATATCAATAAAGTAATAATGTGTTTGTTTATAGTTATAATTAAACGTTATTTCAATGATTTTGATATTGAACACGTTGTTGTTTTTGTTTAAATAAGTCTTCCAACAAATATATTTTTAATACTAATTATCATTTATAAAGAACAAAATTTGACGTTATATATAAAGCAATTGTTGAATAAAAACAGATTAATTTTATTCACTATTACTTATTGTTTTGGAATATTGATACAATTTTTATGTATTGTATTGGTATATTTATGTTGGCCGCCGATGGTAGAAGAGATCGTTTGCTTCGGTAATATATATTAGGATGCACTATTAGCTATTAAAATTTAATACATTTCAGTAAATTTAATTTGTTTTTATCGCCACTGATTTTCTAGCATCATCTTTGCTGTTTGCACATTGAATCCATTTTGGACATTTAGATGATTCCTTAATTAATTCACAAGGTTTTCATAACCTAAAAATGTATATTATGTGTATGTGTATTTAATGTATTAATTTTTAATATTGGTTTATTGTGTTTTCCCTGGTCGTTATGCAGAATTGTATTAATTAGTGTTATTAATTTTGTTATTTAGTTATTAGTTCAACGATAGACACCTTCGGTTTTTCGAACTGGACAATTCTAAATAAAAAATATGCCTTATTTAGACGCATTTGATATTTACCCAATATATAATAATAATGGGTAGTACTGCCCAAGAGCAGGTCTGTGAGTTGAGTTTAACTCTAGTAAGCTATTTAAAACATATTTTTGATCTATATTTTCAAGTGAAATTTGATATCGTCATTGTATGCGTCTAAATAAAATATAATTTTTGTTTAAAATTATTCAGTTTAAAGAACAAAATGTGTCTATCGGATTATCCAGATCACGACTCTGTTCACTTAAGGTAGTGCGCTTAACTGTTACGCCATGGATATACCTATAATATATTTGTAAAAATTTCAGGGCACTCCACAAAAACGGAGCCTAATAGATTTCTGTAACAAATTGCGTTGAATGTTTTCGTTTGAAAAACACATTGTTCCTCAACATAATCATCAGCTGAGTCATTCAGAATAACAAAATTAGAGATCTTAAATTGTGACATGTAAGCCTAAATTTCACTTTGTATATAAATATTATAATACAATGATGTTAATAATAAATTAAGTTTTTAAATAGTTGATCAAATATAATAGTATACCCAAAGAAATTAGTCTTATATTTAACCCTTGTTGCCGCTTAAGCCATAAGTTTATAAAAGAGGTGGATCAAACGTAAAATATTTTTATCGTCGCATAAAACGATAAGGTCGAAGAATTTATTGCAAGTGAGATTGATATGGACCGTGCGCGTAAGTTCCACGATAAACACCTCGTAAACGTTGAATCGGTTCGCATGGGGAACCCTCTTCCGCATTCGGCAGAACATTCTATGTATTTTAAGATGTACGATATTGATATTGTATTTGCGAAGGAGGGTTAGTCGGGATCACAAAATCTTATAGATATATACGACTATTTTGTTAGAGAGTGTAAAATACTGCTAGTGCTGTTTTGGACTGTGGTCTTAGAAATGGTAATCACGATTACGGTTCCAAGATTCAAATAAACAAAATTAATAAAAGTTTAATCAAAATACCAAAAAAGGTCATAATTTCACCGAAGCTCTAGTTTGCACTTAAAAGCTCATACTTTCCAAACATGAGATTTTTTTTAAAAAATGTTTTTCAAGATAGTTGAAAGGTCAATACTATCACCTGATTTCGGCTTGACGTCAAGGTCTGGGACTCCATTTTTTTAGGAAACCAACACACTTTAGTACATTTTCTTGAAGGAAGAAAAGGAAATTTAAAATTCATAGTTCAACAAAACGTCTTAAGTCCTTAAAATATTGGGGCAATTGTGTCATTGTTTTCAATTGTGGTCTTAGAAATGTTATTCACGATTCCAATGTTTAAATGAAGAAAATTGACAAGATCGTCATAATTTTATCAAAGCTTCAGGTCGCACTTAAAAGCTCATACTTTCCAAACAACGAGAGATATTTTTTTGAATTTTTTTTTCAAAACTGTTAAAAGGTCAATACTATCACCCGTTTTCGGCTTGACCTCTAGGCCTGGGACACCAATTTTTTATGAAACTTACCAACACCTTTTAGTACATTTTTTTTTCAAAAAAAATTTAAAATTTATAGTTCAACAAAACATCTAAGTTTTTGAAAAATTGGGGCAATTATGTATATGTTTTTAACTGTGGTCCTAGAAATGTTATTCACTATTAAGTTTCTAAGGTTAATATGATCAAAATTATCAAAAGTTTAATCAAAATACCAAAAAAGGTCATAATTTCACCAAAGCTCTAGTTTGCACTTAAAAGCTCATACTTTCCAAACAACGTGAGATCATTTTTTTTTTAAATTTTTTTAAGACAATTAAAAGGTCAATACTATCACCTCATTTTGGCTTGACGTCAAGGTCTAGGACGCCAACTTTTGATGGAACTTACCAACATACTTAAGTATAGTTTTTTAAAGGAGGGTCTCTCAAAGTCGCCCGATTTTACAAATTTTAAATTTATAGTTTAACAAAACATCTAAGTTCTTGAAAAATTGGGGCAATTGTGTTTATATTATTGACTGTGGTCTTAGAAATATTATTCACGATTCCAATGTTTAAATGAACAAAAAAAGCTCATACTTTCTAAACAATGCAAGATAATTTTTTTTCAAGACATCTAAGGACAATACCATCACCTCATTTTGGTTTGACGTCAAGGCCTGGGACACCAACTTTTGATGGAACTTACCAACACACCTTAGTACATTTTTGTAAAGAAGGGCCAATCAAAGTCGACTGACTAATACTTTAACTTCCTAGTTCAACAAAAAGTCTTAGTTTTTACAAAATTGGGGCAATTGTGTTCATGTTTTTGACTGTGGTCCTAGATATGTTATTCACGATTACGGTTTCAAAGTTTGAATATAAAAGTTGAATCACAATGACCAAAAAAATGCCCATAATTTTACCAAAGCTTTATGTTGCACTTAAAAGCTCATATTTTTTATTAAGGTTAATACTATCATCCCGTTTAGGCTTGACGTCAAAGTATGGTACACTCTGTATATATATATATATATATATATATATATTATATATATATATTTATATATATATATTATATATATATATATATATATATATATATTTATATATATATATATATATATATATATATATACATGATCAGTAATATTTGCGTAAAGTAACACTTGGTTTCCATTTTATTCGCAACTACAGTAATTTTATAGCACCGTTACCATCACCCCAAATATTGATCACATCAGATATAGCAAATGCAATTTGTATACACACTTGCAATAAATAATTAATGAATTTTCAACGCAAAATTCCGCAAACAATGCCGTTGATTGTAGTTTTTGTTCGACGATACACAAGTACCGCATGTACCTCAAACAAAACAAATATTCATATATCGAGATGAATAAATTGTCAAACAAAGCTGTTCATTCCCACAGATCGCCATCGGTTTGTCCACACTTGTTGTCCATTGTACGGAAATAGTGTAATTATTTGCCGATAGCATTTAATAGTGCGGTATGTGCACTTGGTACAAAATATCATCGATTCTGTTTTTTCATTCACAAACATTTATATATATATATATATATATATATATATATATATATATCATATTTATTATTGGCATGTGGCTATTCTATATTCGTAATGCGGCCTCGACCGGCCACCCGTGATATGAATTCATAACAAAAGAAATGTTTATCGTGATATGTCGTACTAAATTTTGCATTTCATTGCCTATATGTCTTTTAAATAAATATCAAAAGTGCAAACTAGAGTTATGTTGCTACATAGGTCTATTTCAGAATTTGTATAATATCATATTCTAGGATCCACTAAATTTAGACATCTAATGCTTTAGTAAGCATTTTAGAATTGACCCCCTGACGTGTATATTGGTCAATCACAGAGACAAAATGGGTTTACAAAATTGAAAAATGTTATTATTACATCTTACTTCTTCGTTAACATAAGCATATGTTGCATACGTATAATATACATATAACGGATTGAATTCAATAAAATATCATACATTTAAGAAAGTGAGAATGGTTTTGATGAAAAGCAAAACCTATTTTTAACATAAATATTAAAAAATGTTATTTAATTAGTTTATTGATTAATGGGTTAATGCTGCTGTAAAAATAACCAATGTTATGGCAAGGCTATGTTACGCTGCGTTTTTCATATAAAATGGTACCAAAAGCTGTCAAAATGCTATGTGGTTTATGTGCAATAAGGCGTTTTCAAAATATAACGCCTGGCTCAAAAAACGTGAAAAACATTAAAAAAAGAATCTTATCATAAGTGCATCTTTCTAGCATGCCTCAATAACATATGAGTGAAGTTACTATTTATGACTACTTTCTATTTATATGTAAATTTATGATCGCACAGAAAATTATCTTGTCTAGTAGGCAACTCATTGTTAGATCTTGTACTCATCATTAGATTGTGATACATATTATTGTTGTTGGTCATCTGGTCTTAAATAATTAGTTGTAAATCCTCATCGTCCTTGAGGTAGAAGAACCAATTTTACTTTTATTGTACTTTCATTGTTGATTTGGCGGCCACTTGGATACAGAAATCAATCAATCAAGTATCGATTGAGATGAGCGCTCAGTATTGGGTATTTACGTTGTCCGTGTTCAACTAATTGTTTATAATAACTATTATAATAGAAGCAAACTATCTATCATCATTCATTATAGAAGCTATAATTAATAATAATTATTTTATGTAAAAGGAATTTCATTGTAGTGTTAAAATAAATTTTGAATTACAAGCTTGAGTTCGATAGAATATGTATTAAATATCATCATACATATTTATATCAAAAGCAATATAAGCAATGAAATTTTCGCAAAAATTGTATTAAGTGTCAATGTATTCGGAAAGTAGTCTCTGACCAAAAATGTAATATTTTGATACTTTAGCAAATTCTACAATCGATTCATAAGATTTCTAATAACATGCAATCACACAAGTAAGAAATATTGCGATCTTAATTCAATAAGTAACATATTAGATTTATTGGTTTTGATGAATAGATCGAAAAACTTTCAATGGAAAAATATATTGTTTCCTGTAATACAATTTACATTTTCCCACATATTATAAACTATATATTACACTATAAATTCCAATCTTCTTCCCATGAATCAGTATATAATTTTTGTTTGTTACAACTATCCCCAAAGTTTTGTTTCATCCAACTCCACGTATTATATTTTTAAATTAATCAAGATAACTATTTGAACAATTTGGCACTACAAAAATAGTTAAATATTAATAAATATTAATAAATTTGGAACGGAACAAGATATGTAAAACCACTTGTTCGGGTTTGATACCCACCTTGAAGCAGTAATAATATCAGATATTTAGTTGAGATTATAGATACAAAATATAAAAAAGAAAATCTAGCAAAAAAGCCATTGGGCCCAATTCTGGAAAATATATAATTCACATCACTATTACAAATATATCTATTACAACTTCATCACAAAGAAACTGGTTAACCACTGTCTCCTAGTAACACTATGTTAAGGAATTTTCTTACAACAGCCTATAGAACACACAGTTCTGATTGTAAATGTAAATTTAAAAAGTAATTCAGAAGAACACAACATACATTTAGCACAAGTCAATAGACTAATATGTATATCTATTATAACGTCATCAAAAAGACGATGGTCAACCACTGGGTTGTCTTCGAGTTACACCATTCCATCGCAACAGATCATAGAACACACAATTCAAATTTTAGATATGAATTTAAAAACAAATTCATAAGAAAATACATCATATATTTAGCAAAAGTCAATAAATATAAAATAAAATTACCTGTGTACAATGGAATCTAATATTCTAATGGAATTTATGAAATTCCATTTCTGCTTTAAATATCATATAAATCCCTAACGGCGGTAGGAACACTCGCAGACAATGTTCTGTTTACCCCATTGAATTTTGCACCGAGTACAAATTCAGAGGGATGCTAATAGAATTATCTCTTGACCAGTGGTCGCGACATCTATGACCTCGCCGGTACATTTTACACGTTGACCCTCTCGGCGGCCGCTGCCACCAGGAAGACCGTAGGAGTTAAAGGGAAAAGCCAATATATGGCCCTTGTAGCAAAAACTTGGCTTGCTAGCAGGGATGAAGATTCTGAAGTTATGTTAATGCAACATTTTGATATAGTGATACTCTATAATATCATATCTTAGACTAATAAATTGTAATGTTGCAGAATTTGAGGACTTGTGATGGTTTGCATACTGTTTTATTTTAACACGTTCGCGGACGTGAATGCTATAGCATTCATTTTTATCGTGAGGTGGAATGACCTGAATGCTATAGCATTCAAATTTTTTTATATAACTATACGTTTTATTTATTATTACAACTGCCAAAGTAAAGACTAACTGATACTCGAGGCAGTTTTGTGTTATCTTATTTTTACACTAATTAGTTTGAGCAAGCACATTGCCTACAATGGAAGCAAAATACTTGACGTGGATGCTATAGCATTCATTGTATTAAAATATGATAATCTGACTACTTTTATAAACGGTGTTTAAACAAATTTCGGATATCACAACCAAATTAAAAATAAAAGGACTGTAAATTTCTGTATCTTTCTGAAGCTTTTGTAGTCTGCGAATGTGCTAATAAGTTAATTCGAGTTAATTTGATATTGTTGATATCATGGTATTATAGTATACTTCTTGAAACATCTCCGGCAATCTAGTGCAATATTTTCTTAAAATTGATCTTTTTTTATCATGTAGTTATATAATTAGTAGAATTGTATAATATATATGATTTGAGTTATTGATGTTATGAGATCGTGTTTCACACGATAATTATGAAGAAAAAATACATTTTGCAGAAATAATAAATTTATATAATTACCTTGTTTCACTGATTGTAGTACTGTTCTTTGACATGACATATGGTTTGACATGATTTAACCTTTTCGCAATGATACTGCTATACAAAACTGCAAGCCGCAAAAGTGTTTGTTACGCAAAATATTTTAAGATTTTTCAATCACTATTTCTCAAAATATATTGTGAGATAAATGTGAAAACATTTAGATAATCAGACCATTATACTACTAAATCAATATATTGTTGATTCATGGAAATTGGTGATACAACATTATTTTTAATAGCTTTTAGAACTATGTGTTCTTTGAGTTGTATTTGTGAATTATAACCTCAAGAGTAAATTTGATATCCCACTGCTAGATGGCCAAATTTGTAATCGAACCCGGGACTAGTTAGTGCTAGCTAGTGCTAGCCAACCTTACCCTTACACCAAGGCTAGCTCGATAAAACATTATAGACTTCATTTAATTAATACGTCAATTAATATATTTTTAACTTGCATCTAATTATTTTTATTAAGAAGTATTAATACATGTGAGTAATTTATTTCTGCATGAATGGAGTTTTGGTTGGTGACATCACATTTTTAACTTCCTGTAGGGTAAGTTATAGTAATCGCAAAAAATCGAAAATATTTTTTTATATATCTTTACATTTTAGAGGTTTCTGAACATTTGACATACCTTAGAAAAAATTGAAGTATGTCTGTGTGTGTGTGTGCTTGGATACAAATATTCGTCGACGATTTCGGGAACACCGTTCAACTAAATTGAATGATTCAGAAAGCATTCAATTCTGATTGATTAGGAAACGTGCTGATTAGTTTTTGACAAAGGTAGGTCTACCCGTTTCGAAGATACTGTGCAAAAAGTACCAAAAACGGTAACTCCAATTTCAAGAGAACGGAGCGTCCGATTTTAATAATTCAGAAAACATTTTGCTCGTATTGACAAGATTAAGAACTGATTAAATTTTAAGGAAGGCAGGTCTAGCGGTTTTGTAGATCTAGTAAAAAAAGTGAAAAAAAAAGCCTATTTGACGGTCAAAAATGATCACTAGACAACAAATTATCAGATATTATATAGAGATTTTGATAATAAGATTAAATTTTGTTTACATTTTTATGGGTTCCGTAACAGTGTATCCGTGAAACAGCGACGCCGCGCTTACGCGCTTCGATATTTTGTCTCTATGCAGCTAAAGCAGCACGATTGCTTTAAAAAAGTTTAAAATTTCCAAAATATTTCGAAATATGAAAAAAAATCTTTTTTTTTCAAATTTCAAATCTTTGCAAAAATTTCAAAATTTTTCAAAATCATTTTTTTCAGTTTAAAGAAAAAATTTATTCTTTTTTAAAAAAAAATTTAAAAAAATCTTCTTCACTGTTCAAAGTTCCAGCAATTTGCCCTAAAGTACGATGTCACACACCACGAAGTCGTAGTTTATAAATACGTGTAAACAATTCCTGGATTTTTAAATTACACAAAAAAAAACTACCAAAACTCACCAGAATAATTTATACTAGTTTGACTCTCGTTCAAGTTCAACATTCACCACTTTGAACAGTGAAATTGAATCGAAGCAAGTGTGATAACTTAGGCAAATGCCTTTATATAGTCACTATCAACTGCTCACAAATCACCGCGTTTTTATGAATCCTCTAACATTGTTCACCCTCGAAAGGGTTCGTTCTCCCGAATCTGCCGCATGAACTGACCGCCACGCTATCATGCCCTGACCGCTGTCAACATACGAATAATGTTTTTGCTCATAAATAACCCTCATATAAAGGACAGAATGATTCCTTAGTGGTTCAAGTAATATTGGATTATAGACACAAAAACATCTGGTAAAGAAACTTCAGATAATAGAACCGTAATTTTTTAATACTGAAAGCCATTAATTCTTAAGAATTAAAATCTTAATGTTAGTTTTATTAGTACGACCATAAGGTAGTTTTTGAAATAATTTATATACTGGATGCAAAACCCGGTTTATCTATAAACTACGATTTGTGTACAACTGCATTTAATGGTCTTTTCGCTGCCTTGTGATAAGAGCATTTATAACCTTATAACCTAAGTGCTTCGATATCCACTTTGGACAACCTGATATCAAGCAGTAGTGATGATATCGGTTTTCAACTGAAAATATAGATGGAAATGCAATCCAAGTGAAAATAACAAGCTTTCTCTTAGTATTTCTGCGTCAAATTAAAAATCACGATTGTTAAAGACATTCGAGTAATAAAAATAAATAAAATAGACTAACTTTTGATGTGTAATGTGTCTTCTAAAAGCCGCGTGGTTAAAAGTTATCATCAACAGAACATAGCATTCTTAAGTTCTAATTGCTTTTCAAAACAAAACAAAAATTGATTTAGTAAAATAAGTACAAAATATTTCCTTAATTTATACAAAATTATACAAATCAACAGTGTCAAACATTTTCAAAAACTACAACATCATTCAAACTATATAGTCACTCAGCTTCTTGAGACACAACTTTAAGAGGACTGAAGAAGAAGCTGCCCGAAGATAATATGGAGGAACCTTAGAACTACCACAACCTTATATGAACAGAATAGTTGAATTGAAGTAATTCTCTAAAATTCTTTTTTTTTTATTATATTTTTAACAGCAATCAGAACCTTACGTCCTATGAGCTGTTGAGCTGAAACTTCTCCTTCCTTCGTATTTTTTTAGATGGTAACCCAATGGTTAATTCATCCATATTTGATGATTTTTGTTATTAGAATTAATCTAATAGGGCTGACTTTTTATTGGTGCAACAATGCCGGGCAAGGGCTATTTTCACTTGGAAACATATTGCTATCTATATTTCCAAGTGAAAATCATTGTCACTGCTGCCTGACAACAGGCTGCTCGAAGTGGGTATCGAACCCGGGACCTCTGATTCAGGTCCCGTCGCTCTTAACCGCTTACCTACGGGCGGAGCCCATTCTCTAAATATGATTGCAATATTTATCCGATAAATTTATATGTGTGTTTGAAAGTGTGTGTGTATGTGTGTGAGTGAATGACATAAGCCAAATAGCTCGTAGAATTGTCATGTCTTCTGATTGCTATTGAAAATAAAATTTAAAAAAAATCTACTTTTTAAGTGAAATAAAAAGTCGATGCTCTTGAATATATTGAAAAATTTAAAGCAATGAAATACTTTGTTTATTAAAATAAATTAATGAATCATTTAAATTAATAATGGTTCATAAAACTCTTAAGATTTGATTATTATTCAACAAAATTAAATTTAATAAATAAAATGCAAAATATTTACTTAATTAATTTTATAGTTTTGTAAATTTATACTTAATGCTTTTTCATTTATTCCGAAATTTATATAGAGTTCTATTAATTTTTTTTATTTCAATAATTTAGTGAATGAAAAATTATTAGTGTTGTGATTATATTTAACCCTTTTGCTACGGCTGGGTTATCCGAATAATTGACATTCCTATACGAACCAAATAGCCGCAAAATTATTTATTACCCAAATTATTTTGAGTTTTTCTCATCACTATCCATAAAATAAAAATCTACACTTCTTGTCTTTCAAAATAAAAATCTACACTTCTAAGGAACTAAAACATATGATTACAAATTAGAATTCTTTATCTTTTACGACAGACTGGATGTCGACTATAGGAGACGCTCGTAGCAAAAGGATGAAAACCATTAATTGTGTTTAAAAATATAAAATTATTATTTATTTATTGTTAGCTTAGCACTTCTTTTATCTTTGAGTATAATCAAAATAAATAAATTGAGAAATTTTTCTCAAGGCATATGCCCGTCTTGCCTCTCGAGCCATAATCGCCTTAATACGAAAGGTGTTTTTTCTAATATTTTTAACTAAAAATAAGTGCCACATATCAATGTAATTTCTTAACAATCTAACTTTTGTTATGGTATAAAGTGCTTATTTTGGTCTTCTCTATGTTGAAGTGCTAAAAACGTGTGGGAGTTAATTCCGCAATATATTAGCATTTTCGTTACTAGTTTACACACACTAGAAACTGCATTAAAGTGCCACTTAATATCACTAGTTCGAGGGATATTTGCGGTAGACTGTTCGTCTGAGCGTACTTTTAGGGAAATTCGCAGCTTTGAAATTACATCATACATGTTTTATTTTACCCTTACTTGATAAAATTACACCGATAATAATTTTCGATAAAAATTATTAGCGGGGTAGGGCGAAATTGAATCAAAGATACAATTTGACTTTAAGTGATTATACAGTCTAAACCAAATGAACTACATCACAACACATATCAAATAAACAACTATCGAACTATGTCCTGTAAAAACCCCAGTTATTTCCTAATCATAGAAATGTGTTTTTAACTATTTTTGTAAAATTTGTCATCTGTGTCTTTTTATCTCATGGATCTCAAATAGGACAGGCAAACAGTTCCAATGTAATATTTTTAATTTTAAGGAGATTTTTCGAAATAATAGCTACAATTTTCAAACAATGCAGAATATAAATTTCATAGGCACATTTTTCTACAAGGATAACACTGTGTATAACCTTGATCTGGTGTTTCGTCAAAAATATTTATCAACAGAGTTGGAATACCTATCAATTCAATTTTCCTATTTGCAAAATTGAATTTACTTTTTTTACGTAAAATTTTTTTCGAATTTTTTACTGGTGTCTTTCAGGGTAAAGAATCAGTTGGTCCTATTTACCGAATTAGAATGAAATGTGTTAAATAAATTAAATTAAATTAATGTTTTTCATATAAGTTTGTTTAAACGATAAAATTTTGAAATTGCATTGGATAGCTTTTGGTGAAAAATCAGTTGACCATTTTTATTTTATTGATTAGCTAAATAAACAACCTGACATCATGCAGTAGCGATGTCCATTTTTACTTTAAATTAAGATCAAAAATATATTTCCAATTGAAAATAGCGCATTTCTGGCACTGCGGTATGAAATGGCAATGAGAAATCTCTCACTCTATTCTTTTCTGAATCAAGTTGGAGTTTAAATTAGCTCACGGACCTGCCCTATGACAGTACTACCCATTATTTATTTATTAGCTATGTCTGAATTCTTATTGATTAGGTTCCTCATAACTACTTATTTTATATCGGCATAGCTTCAAAACATCTTGAAATTTGAGGATATGTTTTATTTCACTCAAAAATTGCAATTTAAATATGCTCACTGATTTTTACGCCTCTTCTCTGTGACTAGCATATTGGTTAAATTATTTAAATATATATTAAATAAAACGAATTCATGCAGGTTGAAATTGTTGCTCTGTGTTTTTAAATACACCTTGTTAATAGAATATTGATCTTTAAAAAAAAGACCGGTTTATATAAGCTTCCAAAAGCTATTAAAAATTAAAATGAAGTAAAACAATAGTTACAAATATTAGCTTGTATTGAAAATTCTATAAAAACAGTCAATATATATATATGATATATATATATATATATATATATATACTCGTATATATATGTATATAACATATTTTCCATAATGTTTACTTTCTTGATTATAATAAAATAATCACTTTACTAAATGCATTATGCAGTTTACAAATGTCGGCAATTTTTTGAAGTTAGTTTATCTGCTCGAATCGTTCATTTCTCTTCTTTCCTTTCCATTTCTTGTTCCTTAAAGTAAGAATCAAAATTTGTTTGGTTCGAGTAAAGATCGAAATTTCATACATGTATGCCTCCAGAAAATCGACATTCATTCTGCTGAATGTTGGTGTAGGATGCGGTTCTTTTTGACATGGATCGACTCGTGGAACGTGTTTTAACTTTTGCTGTTCGTACAGATCCTTTTTAAGTAGATAGTCCTTGTAAGACTGGCAACCCCCGGAACTTGTGTAGTCTTTGCTATATGGGCTGCTATATAGCCTTGACTTAGGTTTATAATATGGGGTTTGCATCATTTCTCTCACCAATGGAATTGGTATGTTTAGTTTTTGCGGTGGCTTTCTCAGCTCGCCATTGCAATCAAATTTTTGTCTTATCTTCCATTTATCTCGGCGATTTCTATTTTCCAGTAAGATTTCCATATTAAAGGGACTATCAGGAGATTGGTTATTAACATTACTCTGGTTATCTTGCTCATCACGATTTTCTGCCGATTGTAAATTTGTATTAGCATTCTCAGCGCAAACATTTTCACAAGCTTCCTGAAATACACTAGCGCTGAAATTTTGATTTATGTCAGCAATATCTTGCAATGCATGTCTAGAGATACATGGTTTTGGCTCATATATGTCATGATGCTGTTTATTAATATTACTATTTGAGATTTTTTTAGTTTTACTATCTTCGATCGAATTAGAAGCAAGATATCCTTCTTGAAAATGTTTACGTTGATATGTTAGTGTTTGAACTTGCGAGACTTTAGGTGATGGATTATTAATTAATATGTTGCTAGTATTCCGAATGACATTAGAGCTTTTTTTAATCACATCGTTTGTGACTAAATCTTTTATATTCGAATATTTATTTGTTGATTCACTTGAACTTAGGTTAGCATCATTACGAAACTCTCCTAAGCGGTTTTCATAAAGTTCTTCCTCATTTTCAAATATATCTTGATCCGGAATAGTTATTTTGCTGTTTTGATTTTTACCAAACTCTAGATTCACAGTAGAATTATTTTTCTTACGATTTTCTATTAATCTAGTTAAACTATTTGGGCAATTTCCAAACTCGAGTAAGGGTATTCGTCTATTACAAGAGGCTGCTTCGTTCATCGGTTCTGAAAATAATTTCCTGGAGTTTTTGCGAGTATCCTTTGTCGTTTCCAATTTGTTCTGAAACGTATAACTCAGTTGATTTGGTGGTATATTGATTTTATTTTCAGATATTTGGGTGCTTGAACATATTGCGCCATCAGGATTGGCTCTATCACATATTTTTTTGTATTCATTGAATATATTTCTTGTAGTATAATTGTCATATATTGAGTCTGCACTTTCTGTGCCATTAATGTTGGATCTGATTCCATCTCCATTTCCATCTGATTGATTCTTCGGAGCAATGTTTGTTTTATTTGCTGATTTACTACTCAACAATTCCTGGTTAGATATTATTGATAATGAATCCCCATCTTTTGTGCTTTTCACAAAATAGTAAGTTTCAGGTCTTGAAGGTATTTCAGAAGTTTCTCCAGCGACTCCTTTTTCATGGGTATGATGCGAATGAGCTGTTAAAGATTTGGATTTAGCAGATACTTTAGGTGATGCGATGATTTCTAAAATAATCATTGGATGAGTTTCGTTAATATCATGACGCAAAGTTTTTACTGGTAAATTATCCTTGAAGCGTACACCCAAAGTTTTTTGCTTCGTCTTAACCTTTTCTACTTGCGACTTCTTATTGCCCGGATTGATCATTTTGATTGAACCATCTTTATTGACATTATTCTTGTTTTTGAATTTAGGTAAATTCAATTTTTTCTTAGGAGAATTACAAGTTTTTTGCTTCGTCTTAACCTTCTCTACTAGCGACTTCCTATTGCCAGGTTTAATCACAGTTTTAACAGAAACATCTTTATTATCATTATTCTTGTTTTTGACTTTAGGCAAATTCAATTTTTTTTTAGGGATTTCACGACGAGATGATGTTTGAGGAATATCGATATGCATTTCCTTATTGGTTACTTTTCGAGATACAAACATGCTTGATTGCGAATCCTTTAAAGAAGAATTAGAAGTCGACTGCATTTTGAACTTGCTATTCTGCAAATTTAGGTTTGAAATATTTTAAACTAAGGCATGTTTTAAATTACATAAATTCTAACTTAAACTTAACTTTTTTTAACTAATAACTTGAATAACTAATATAAATCTATTTTGTTACAAATCAAAGCAATTGAGCAGTAACTAACAACGAATGTTTTTGTGTCAGAATTGAAATAATCACACTAATGCTATATGCTATATATATATATATATATATATATATATATATATATAAACACATTGATTTTTTTTTCAAAAATATTCAATAAGTTAATTTTCTTTCCAAATTATTATAATTAAATCAATATTTGTGTTTTAAACAAGACTGATGACTTTAAAATGAAAAATATACGTGTATATCACACTAACTAAATATTTTGGAAAAAAATAGATATTTGCATGTAAAAAGAGCCCGTTTTCATTGTAATGAATTTAGTATTAATTATTCAGTAAGTCAGAATGAAAACTAAAAGCTGTTGTCTAAGCCAAAGTATTCTTAATCATTATATATATATATATATATATATATATATATTTAATATATTTTATATTTTTCATTCAATATTTTTATTCATATGTTTTAATTAATATATTTTATTTTTAATATTTTATATTTTTTTCTTATAGATTCTTTTTTTTACAGGTCAAATAATTTAGAAAATCTTTTTGAAGATAAGATGAAGATTTTGTAAAATTTTTAAAACTGTTTCATGAAGTATATATTTTTATAGTTTATTATTTGTACTATTATTAACTATCTTTTAATTAAATTGTTACTACTAATATTAAATATAATATTAATTAATAATGTAACTTGCTATATAAAATCAGTTTTCTAATCTAATCTAATCGATAAGAATGGCTTTGTTCCAAATGAACAGAACATTTTGAAAAAAAAAATGAATATTTGGGATTGAAATTTATTTTTGAATATAAGTTTCCATGTTTTCGAATATTTTTTTATATACAAAATATATTTCAAAAAAAAAAGAATTTCAGCGTACTGGGTTTATAAAAATGATACCAATAATCTTATTATTATACAATAATTCAATTTTTTATTAAATTTTAATAATCTCGACTAATAACCTAAGTCCAATTTTTTGAATTATGAAATCTGTTACATATATATATTCTTCTATAATAAAATTTATTGTATTATACACGTATATTGCTCAAAATTATAAAAATAATATTAATGCAACGTATTTAATTTTAAGTCGCCATTTTGACTGGAGTGTGTACTACTTTGTATAATATATATATTATATATATATATATAATATTTATAATCTATATGAGTAATTTCTTCAAGGGCTACATCAATAAAAGGCAAAGATTTGAAGTTAATCTTTAATTTTTCCAAACGTTTCGACATAGTATTTTATGTCATCATCAGTGGATATAAATAGAGGCGGTAGATAGTTCACTACAGCCTCGGGCTCTGTCACATAAACTACGTTCTCTGTGCAAAATATATATATATATTTCACAAATATTTTGCTATACCTGTTCAACAAATTAATATAAAAAAAACAAGTTAATATTATGATAGTGCAAAATTGTGTTCCTTGCGCTAGCTACTGATGTAAGACCATATTTTATATCCACTGATGATGACTAAAAACTATGTCGAAACGTTTGGAAAAATTAAAGATTAACTTCTAAATCTTTGCCTTTTATTTGATGTATGCCCTTGAAGAACTTACTCATATTTCTCAACATAAAATTAACTACTTTAACATATATATATATATATATATATATATATATATATACGCAAAACTTTTTAAAATCCAAAATAGTATTAATAAACATTCACTTACATAGCACTCATTTTGACTAAAATGTAACTTTATACAAAATGGCGGATTTAATGCACTTACCATATCCCGTCTATTACTTAATTATCAAATATTTTTTAAATTTATCGATCTCGATTTACTAAAACTTCTTTTCAAACGCGTAAATGTAAGGCGCCACTATTACAAAATTATTTATAAAAAACGAGCTATAAAACACGTAGAAATCTCAAGAAATTACTACAAAAAACATCTAATGCAAAACACAGATTTTATCAACAACAAAAGCTCATCTCGTCCAATCTCGTCGTAGCTGCCTTTATTATTATTGTTACTATGCCAACTAGAACTATGGTTCGAGATTATATTTCTTTAATTGCAGTTTTTTCGTATTGTAAATTATATTTTTAATTAAATTATAATTATATAAAAGGTAGAAAATCTAAAAAAATCACTATAAAAAATCTCGAATGAAAATCTACGATTTCTTATATAGTCAAGATGACAGAAAAATTCGATCATCTTTTCGTAGCTAATTATATTATTGATGTGCCTATAATAACTAATCTCGTACTATGGTTCGAGATTATATTTCTGTAATTGCAGTTTTTTAAATATTTTAAATTGTTTTTAATAGAATTATAGCAAAAATAAAATATTTTAATAATATTTTTACCAATTGTTAAAATATTTGGTTTGTTAATTATATTTTTGTTAAAAATAAGTGAATTATTAATATATCTTATGATTGAGCACAATGTATCTGGTAGATGTCAGCACTTTGCAGAGAAAATTTTTCATTTGGTTTGAGTTTTATAATAAAGACTAAAATACTGATGAACTTTACAATTTTTTTCGACTACAAATAATGCATATATATATATATATATATATACAAATATTATATATACAGAGGGAGAAATATATACGGTAAAATGTTTTTGGGTATCTATCCAGTAATTAAAAAAAATTAATAATGTAAAATGTCTTCAATATACTACCATACTTTTTGACTTATCATTGATGCTTATTTGCATGGAAAGAATTATCTGCATATTCATTAACTGTGAAATTATAATTATAATAGAAATTTATGATGTTAAATATTAAACTAATTGATAAACTTTGAACACTTTGAACAATTGATATTGATGTTCATTAGATAGTCAGAATGATACTGAAGTTCATTAGTATTTAAAATAATTTCGTGTGACCTTGTAAAATAGTCTTAATATTTAAATTTGTAAAAAAAATTGAGGATATTTTTGAATTTTGAAACTCATGAAAATTTGAAAAATATCTTGAAAGACTATAATTTGAAAGTATCTAGTTTTTCAGTCTTTGAATTATATAAGGGCTGAAAATTTTGACGTCAATATTAATTATGAAAACAAATTATCAAAAAAAAAAAAACATGAAAAAAAAGTAATCATAAAAATTGGAATCGATATCTATACAATTATTTTAAAACTTTAAGAACAGAACGAAGTTAAAAACTGCGTTTTAATTGTAAATAATATAAAAAAAGCAATTTAACAAATTATATGTTGAATAAATATTTATTCCAACTCTGCTGATGATTATTTCTGACGAAATACCAGCTCTAGGTTACATACACTATAAATGTACCCATGTAATTTGTTTGAATAATGTAGCTATTATAGTACTTAAAATCCCTTTAAAATCATAAATAGAACGTTGAACCTGTTTGCCCCATAGCTGTCCTATTTTACACCGCCTATAGGATAAAAATGATAAGAAGACAAATTTTTGAAAAACAGCAAAAGAAGACACATTTCCACAATGATAAATTAGCTGGGACTTTTACTAAACATAGTCAGATAGTTGTTTGTTTGATATGTTTTACTTGTTGCGATATAATTGTTTTTATTTTTACAATGTAATTGCTCAAATTCAAATTAGATCTTTGTGCCCTATATATAATATAATTTCTATTCCTCAAAAATTATAGTTATGTTTTCTCTTTCTTACAGAATCCTGATTCTGCCATAAGTTGAGTCTACGTAAAGGTTTGTCCAAGAATTATTTTAGCATGCATATATATATAAATATATATATATATATATATATATATATATATATATATATTGGGGTGGTCCTTAATATGGTTATTTTTAAATTTCCTTGCTCCCAAGGGCTCAAATGTTTCCTAATTGATAAAATACAATTCTCTGAAAGTTTTAGCTCTTTATATTGTCTTTTAGATAGAGCGCAATTCAATCAAAGTTTTGTGTGGAAATAGCATGAAAAAGTTTTCAAAAACTTTGAAGAGCGTCGAATTTTCAATAAAAATTGACACAAATTTATTATTTGTCGCTAAGTATTATCTAAAAATTTTTTTTTTAATTTTCAAATTTTTTTTCATGTTTTTTCCATACAAAGTTTGATTGAATTGCGCACTATCTGAAAGTTAATATTAAGAGCTAAAACTTTCAGAGAATTGTTTTTTATCAATTTGGAACCATTTGAGCCCTTGGGAGCAAGGAAATTCGATAATGTCCATATTAAGGACCACCCTAATATATATAATATATTACCCCAACCTAATATATATCTAATATATATATATATATATATATATATATATATATATATATATGTGCATGTGTGTGTATTTTTGTATTTGTATATAAATGTTAATATGTAATTGATATTTAAGTTTAACGTTTTAAGTAATATAATTAATAGCACGATACTTTAGTTATTTTTGGAATTCCTATATACTTCTTTTAACTCCGTGGAAATTCTGCCCGAGTATCGGTCGCTGCGTCCCGAAATCACATATGTGGGCCCCACGGTACTCGCAACTCGCCTTAATGCGTTTATAATTGTAATGTTGTATAACAGGGAACCGTAAGCCCGCTCGGCTGGCAGCTCACCGATCAGGGTAGGAGCGGGAAGGTGCGCGGCCGGAGGAGCTAAAATGTACAGGATGGTCGCACTGAGTAATGACACAATGTCAATAATTGGCCCAAAACTAATCATTAGACGTCTCGTCAGAAGGGCGACACCGCCAAATGCGAGCTTGTACGGGTACTCCGCAAAGCAAAGCCGTTAGTAGTGCGTACCGCATGAAACGAAATAAAAACATATTAACGATTGAGTTCTCGTTCTTCTCACCCCGCATTTTAGGATAATTGATTTAAAACATTTTAACAATTTGCTTAAAAAACTGTAACGACAATAATGTATAGAAGTACCCATAGAAAGTGTCGAACGCATTGCATATTCAATTCTCTGATCGAAATAATTTGTGTTTTTTATTCAAAATCTATTTTTGGGCCAATTCTTCGGTAATACAACCGATAAGTATGGGGCAATTCTACCGTAAGACCTCATAAAATAGCGTTGACATGGCAACGCTCTCTTATGCTTGTTCTTGGTATTGAATATTATGAAAATGTTCAACTATTTGCCGTGCGATCAGGCGTATTTTACATATAAACAAGCAAGGAATAATGTTATGATAACTGCACCATTTACAATTCTGTTATCATAACATTATTCCTTGCTTGTTTATATGTCAAATACGCCTGATTAAAATGCAAATAGATAAACACTTTCATAATTTTCAATACCAAATATAAAAAATAAGCATAAGAGCGTTGCTATGACAACGCTATTTTATGATCTCTGCTACGGCAGAATTGCCCCCATAGCGTTATTATGGCAAAGCTATGTCATCACTTTTCTTGGTTGTAAAATGTTGGTGAAATGGCTGCCTATTTGCTGTGCGATCAGGCGTATTTTATATATAAACGATATAAGAAATGATATTACTCGTATGGTTACTGCATCTTTGTGATGCGCATTTACAACATACGGTTTTATGTGCAAAACGCCTGATCGTAGACAATTAGACATTTTCACAGTTTTTACTACCAAGAAACAAGCATAACATAGCGTTGTCATACTGTCATAACAACGGTATGTTATCGATTGTGTTACCGCAGAATTGGCGTTTTCTATAGTCTTCTAATGAGCTCTTGTGACGCATTTTCTACTTCCAGCTTTATTAAAAGGCAAGCATATGGTTGTACTTTATATTTTCAATAAAGTTTTTACATACTTCTAATTGTGATTAGGATATCAGTAAAGGACTGGTTACGGTTATTTTTAATGAAATTTTTACATACTTCTAATTATAATTAGGATATCAGTAAAGGATCGCCATACAGCTAAACTGTACTGATTTTGAGATACGTTTTAAGGGAAAAAAGGATGAAGTATGTTTATTCAAACAAGTTCCCATTTTGCATTAAGTCAGCGCTCTACATTAACATGACCTGCTTTTAAAGAGTAAAAAGTAAGTACGATTTTATGTGCTTTTTCTTTTAATAACTGGTACTTGTATACAGATGGATCACTTTATTTGTTATTTGGCTGTAAGTTGAACATAAGTAATTAATTACCAGCTATTAGTTTTTTTTTCATGTGACATGTATATGTTGCGACATGTATTTCTTGTCCTTTTTGGGTGAAAATTAAACAAAAAGAAAAATAGAACTTAACTAATAAGGCAAAATACGAAAGTGAAAGGAAAAAAACTCTATACGAGAAAAATAGATTTCTTATTATCTTTGTTTAGAAAAATATGTTTTGCATATATTGTTATATTACATTCATAAGCTATTATTTTTCGACCTATTTTTATGCTTGTCACAACCGTCCTGGGGGTTATTTTTTTATTCATACATTTAAACCCATGTTATGTTATTGACCTTTAACATAAAACGATATAACACAATTCACAATTAATATTAAATAGTTGATTATGACCTAAACTCTAATTCAAATGTAAAAAGAAATGAATGACATTTCTTATTACGTTTTATAGAAAGTTCACTTTTTATTACATCTATATGTAGTGCAGACTGTAATCCTACAATCCTTAAGTAGGTTAGTAGTAATGAGAATAAGACTTTATTTCAAACTATATAGATTTATTAACTTTGTCACTAGAAACAATAAAACAAAATTAAGAGTTGCCACAAGGTTAATGATTGGTGAAATGTGTTAATGAGTTGTAAAAAATATGTTGTAGAAATTTGAATACATGTATATATATAAATAAATATATATATATATATATATATATATATATATATATATATTACTGTCTATATGTATATAAATATTTATAGTATATATTGGTATATTATCCATATATAAATTTATAATTTTTCTTTTTTCTCAAAATATTTCAGTTGTTAAGCATGAAAATATTTTTTTATTTATTGAACATTTTCTTATATACAGTGCTGCAAGTACAAAAACTAATATTTAATTCTTCAACATTATTTTCAATTACAACAAAAAAATGATGTTATTCTAACTTTCTTCGGTGAAACATCGGTGCCTCCCTCGATACAATTATTTGAATGATACAAAACTAGGTTATTCCAATGCTGACCATCCCTTTCAAAATTTTAATAATTCATTCAACTATCTAATCTATCCAATCTAAATTAATTAGATTTTCTAATCTAAATGATCGACTTATTTTTGTGGGACACATATATAAACGAAAATTATCTTAACCAGGTAGAATGCTATTAAGCTTGCTAAGAAACTTCAGAAATCGAGAAAAATTTCATTTACATTTGAATCACAATATTCGAAAGAAATTTTACTGTATATATGTACATAAAATTATTGTTACATATGGTAGCGAATGATATAGTAGATATCTTAATTGTTTCCAAATATTCACGTTTATCCAGAAATATAATATTGTATTTAAAAGTCCTGAGTATATGTTGATAAAAAGGATCATATTAAACTTGGGTTTAGAACATGCATAACCTTTTTTAACTGCTCTATAAATATAATTGCCTTTAAAAACATATGAAATCAATTACTAAAATGCTGAAAAAAATGCGTTAATAATGTGAACTCGAAGAACAATAGAACGTAGCGAATTTTTCTAAACACCACGAGAGCTCGGCTCCCTACATTAAAACAAAATAATGATAAATGATTTATTGGAGAGCTAGACCTATTAATTTTACAACAGATAATTTCATAAATTCATTATAAATGATGCTCTTGGTTTTTATATATTCTTCATGGAAAAATTAATTAATGCATTCCGCACGGTTGATACAACAAGTATAGATTTTAAACAATAATCAATGTTATTGTTAATTATTGATCGAATGATAGATGGAATTAATAACAGATAATTTTCAATCGCCATCATTAGAAAATATTGAAATGATGTCAGATCGAACAAATTGAATCAGAATAAATAAAAAAAAAATATAAATAGGGGAGACTGGGCACGGTTGTGCCAGGTTATGGTAGTGACAAGTTTTCATTATTGCATTGAGTCATCGAGTTATATTCAGATTACGAATAAAAAATTCTAATCATGTAATGATCAAACGAAATGTCAGTGTTGATTGTTATATTTAAAATAAAGCCTTCTAGTGACTGAACAAATGAGAAAAGTTAGAAGATTAATTTAAACAACAAAAGTCTCGAATTTTGTACTCTAACTACACTAGACATATGTAAATATATAAAGTCTATTATAAATTAGTTAGTGCCAAAAAAATCATTGCTTATTATATTTCAATATCGAATTCAGCCTATAACATAACAAATCACATTCTCTTAAATTCCCAATATCGATTCGTTTCGATATGTTAATTAAGGAACGACATATGTCGCGTGAAATACTTATTCATTAGATATCTAGAAAGGAGCGATATAGTAAATTATTCACGCTGGGACTTAATCTTGCATGAAGAGCTAAATTAAGTGGAAAAATCACTATTGAAATAATTACTTTTCTATAGATACAACTACATTTTGAGCCAATGAACCATACATTGATAATAATCTGATGAATATGAACCATAAAGTCGAAAACTTGGCAGTTGATATTGTAGGAAATTTAAACTAGAAATTAAAATAATGTTTAAATTTTATAATTTTTTTGTGTAAAAAAATCTTTCCCCAATGTTAGGGACGCTATAGGCTTGTTGTTACAGTTTTTTCTAATTAATATATCCTTTTATTCACTGGTTATATTTCTATGAAATAAAAATGCTATAGCTATTCCTCTACCAAATTAAATACAAGTAATTCCAAACTATTGTTCATCATTTCACAATTAATCAGTTTCTAGAAAAAGTGCGTTGTTACAACTAACTTTGTGTTTGGGGCTAGTTGTAACATCTACCGGTGCTAGTAGTAACAATTAGAAAAACGACAATAAGGCTTTTAATAATTGATTCTCTACTTATTTTTAAGAAAATTGACTTATTTCTAAGTAATTCTTTTCTTACGTCAATGCAAACTATAATTGATACAAATAAAAGATATAATATCTCCTTACATGTACTCAATTTTACAAGCTATATATTCCATTCAGTATTCCTCACATATATCTGTATATATTTTGTATGGTACAACTAGCCCCAAGGTTATATTTCAACTAATCCCAGTTGTGATTTTTTTACATTAATCAAGGTAACTATTTATTCAATTACTAAAGATTGATCAACGCAAACTATAATTAATAAAAATACAATATATAGTGTCTCTTATGGTAGAAATTCTTACTAAAAATCGACGTGAACTACAATTATTATAATAATATAAATAAATGATATAGTGTCTTTTGTGAAGTAATTTATATGTGCCGACATCCTATAAACTATACATTCCATACAATATTTTTCACTTGAATTTGTATATAATTCTTGTAGGTTGCAAATAGCCCCAAAGATTTGATTCAACTAACACCAGGTGCAAATTTTTCCAATAACCACGATAGCTATTTATACAAATTAGCAATCACAAAAATTGTTTTATATTCGATAATATTAACGATAATAATAACGCAAACCGAAGTTTTATGATAGATCAATTTTATATCGTTGTGGAAAATGACGGACTTGCACAATTCTGTTTATTGCGTCGGCTTGCAGGACAGTAGCTATGACAATATTATGCAGGATTATTTACATGTCCAATCGAGTCAAAAACTATTTTAACATCGTTTAAGATTCTATTGAAAAACGCCTGTTACTGGTCATTGTTACATGTAGCCCCTAGTTTTCCGATAAATTTTATGATTGTTTTTTTTGTGAACAATTCTTCCGCAAATAGTGTATTCTGATGTTTAAACCCTGGGCATCATCTTTTTCCAAGAGTTCATATTATAAATGAACAGTGTCCGTTTCAAAGCTCAGGCCGTGCACCCGCCCACTTATTATAAGCCAAAGACCACAAACTCGTCGATTTACATGTAAGTTGCTTTATGTACATTTTTCATCGTGTACCGACACAGCGTCCGATGCACAAAATTTACCACGCCTATTGTTTTTTCTGTTTTTTTTTTTGTTTCCCATTATTACAGTGTGAAGAATTTGAAAAATTGTTATACTGAATAGAGGTACACTTGCAGAGCCATCGGTTCGAGGACGCGAGCCCTGCACCCTTCGTCTTCACACTGCGAACATTTTGAATTTTCAAATCATTTATTATATGCATCATCCATTAATTAAAAACGGTTTATATCGCTCAGTTTTTGATTATTCAATTTCCGTTTTTATTAGATACTCTTGAAAGCTGTTCGCCCTAGTTTGTAGAACCGTTTCTTTGTTTTATATCAAATACACTTGCAAGCATAGCAGAAATACATTTTTTATTTAAATAAGTTCAATAAGATATCGCAATACAAAGTTTTTTCTGGGAATCGTGCTGATTAGTTTTTGGTAGAGATCGGCCGGGCCGTTTTCTTGTAATAAAGTGTTAAAAAATTTTTTTTCGACAATTTTTATCATTTTTTTTCGACGATACCATAGTCTTCTAGATCATACTAAAATATTACGGCCCTTCGACAACTCGTTTAACTCTAAAAATTTGTCAAATTTTGCAAAAATTGGTATCGTTTTTTGGCATTTGTCAAAATTAGACCTTTTATTGTCGTTTTCTCAAAAACGCCTGAACCGATTTCAGAAGTTTAAGAGCTATTTGATGTATGGATGAGGACTATCGTTTGTCAGTTTTGTGCGACAATCTGCCAAGCCGTTTTTTTGTCATTTGGAAAAAAGCGTTAAACGTTTTGTCCACAATTAAGCTCATACTACCGAATCGATTTTGAAAAAATCAAAAACTGTTCGAAAGATATTAGTTGGGATTGATTGGGCGTGATACAGAGTGAAATTAAATGTTGAAAAAAAAATTCAGCCGATTTTGATGGAACTTTTTTTAGCGATATATATCATAGTCTTATAGAACTTACTGAAATATTACGGCCTTACGACAAGTAGTTTAATTTTAAAAATTCACCAAAGTTTGAGAAAATGAGTAATTTTTTGACGTTTGTTAAAATTAAAATTAGACGATTTACTTGGTATAACGATAGAGTACTTGATCTTAATGAACACACTAAACCATTAAAGTCCTATGGAAACTGGTTCAACTGGTAAAAATTATTGATTTTTGAAAATTTGATTTTAGAAAATACTCCGAGGAGTTGACGTGTTTGTTCGTTTTTAATCATGTGTAATAAATCCACTCGAAATACTTTTAATCACTCATAAAAATAATTTATTTTTCATTGGTTAAGTCGATTATTTACACATATCGGGAAGTTCATGTAACTTGCCTCAAGGCAAAATACCAATACCAACTAGTTTGTTCTTTTTTATAAAATAATTAACAGATGTAATTCATGTATTGTAAGTGAATTTAAATGACTAAATATCTTTATTAGCTAATTAAAACAAAAATTTATGAATTATGAACATTACATTAAATTTTATGCATACATTTTATATTATAATTTCGGCAAGTCAATAATTAGAGTTTGAGTATGGCATCGACGTTTTCGGTTTTAATTATATTAATAATAACGGTAATAATTCAAAAAAATGTTATTGAAATGATAATTTGATTATGAATAAAATTTTTTTAACAGCCAGCTACTGATATTTTATTTTAGTAAATACATATTGTCATAGCAAATTTATATTCAAAACAGTCCTGAATTCTAGTTAATAATTGTGGCTAGAAATTATTTTATGTACGAGTTTTTAATGCCTAACGTTTATGACAGTATTCAATTTTTGTGCAACATAAACTTAGTATAAATAACATAAATTGTTGAATATTTATTTAAACTTATCCTTAAACGGCATTATACCAAAAAATTTAAATATACATTGTTTTGCTATAAAATCAATGTTCGCTTCATATAGAACTTGATAGTAGTACATGACATTTGCTAATAATAGAATACAAACATTATAGAAATCAATAAAAATAGAACACTTTGTCGTTACATGATAATAGTCATTGTTTGAACAATGATCAATCATAATCTATGTAAGCGGACATGATTTTAGTTACCTTTAAGTCGAAGTAAAATAACTGCTGTCGGCAAAACAGAGACAGAAAAGTTTTCAAATTATATATATGATATTGGAATAGCTTTTTGAATATCATCACATTACATTGAGAAGTAACAGTATTGCTTTGACTGATATGGAAAATTCCTTAATTTAATAAATTGGTTGATTGAAAATGAAAATCATTTAGTTATAATTAGTAATAATTTCCGCTGTTTTAAGTCTGGCGCCAAATATTCATAAAGAAATGATATGTTGATCATTGATTATGCAAGCATTTTATAACTTTTACAAATTTTTGTTAATCAATTCACGTGTGAGCTTTTATAGAGGTTATATAAAACAACTGTTGAAACTATCTTCAAATTAACAATACATCTTATAAAACAATTAATTAAGGTATACTTAAAATTATATCAAAGTCTCGTAAACTAAACAACAGTGCTCACAAAAAAACTAACAACGAAAGAAAATACATTTGATATGGATTTTTAAACATTGCCGTTTATCTCCCGATATAGTAAATTAGTGAGAATCAACGTGATGGCTGGTCATACATTTTTTTCTCTACTTTCAAATATTGATGCTATAACAATTATAATTATACTTGTTTTTGAGATATCGGTGGTGGATTTTTTTACCCGCTGATCTTTAAAAGCCCTGCTCTACCCTATATATTTTTACTAATTGCGACTTGCTTAAGTATAAATAGATACTTCTACAATTCATGAAATGAAATAATCTTACTATAAATATACTACATATATTTATATAAATTTAAATTCTCAAATTATTTTTAAAATTGCAAAATAAGAATGCACCTGTCTTATTTCTTGTCAGTATTTTCTTGGAATTGTGTTAAAGTAATATTTTAATTTTAATAAGTTTTATTATTTCATAAAGTTATTTGGATGTTATCAGTTCTCAGGAGAGCATACATCCACATAAATGGGAAAGTATTTTTATTAACTTCCCGTATAGGGCAAGTTATAGTAATCGCAAAAAAAAAGAAAATGAAAATTTTTATATATTTTTACGTTTCAAAACTTTCTGAACATTTTGGCATACCTTCGAAAAAATAGATGTGTGTGTATGTGAGTGTGCGTGGATGTGTGTGTGTGTTCGGATACAAATTTTCGTCGACGATTTCGGGAACACGGATGAAGCGATTTGAATAATTCAAAAAATATTAGATTCGAATTGATAAGGAGACGTAAATCAGTTTTTAGAGAACGGAGCGTCCGATTTGAATGATTCAAAAAACATTTTATTTATATTGACTAGGTGAAGAACTGATCAAATTTTCATAAAGGTAGGTCTAACGGTTTTGGAGATCTAGTAAAAAAGTAAAAAAAATGCCATTTGGCGGTCAAAAATGATCATTAGACATATGCACATCAAATTATCAGATATTTTATAGAGATTTTAACAATAAGTATAAATTTTGTTTACATTCCTATAGGTTTTGTGCCAGTGTTCATCCGTTAGACGGCGACGCGGCGCTTACGCGCTCCGATATTTCGTCTCTATGCAGTTAAAGCAGTACGATTGCTTTGAAAAAGAGTTCATAATTTCCAAAATATTCAAAATAAATTTTTCTTCAAAAACCCTTTTTTTAGAAAAAAGTAAGTTTTAGTCAAAAATAGTTTCTCAAAAATCTAATTTTTTCAGAGTATTTTTTTTCAAAAATGTTAATCTTTTTTTAAAAAAAAAATAATTTTTGGTACGGGAAGTTCCAGCAATTTGCCTTAAGACACGATGCCATGCGCCCCACTAGTTTATACCTATATTTTATATGTCTATAAAAATCTGATGACAATATTATCGCCTATATAAAATGAGAGTACATGGCATCCTTATGTCAAGTACCTCAGTACTTTAATAAGCAATCTCTTTCCATCACAATTTGAAGTAACCCAAAATTATCCATCGCAATTTATGACCACCGGAGATCAAATGTTAATTGGATTTTTTCTGGACCAAATCCGCTAAGTTTCACTATTTGCGTATAGGGTTTAGATATACCCACAATAGCCTTGAGAACTAATCTCATGTCAGTGCGAACCGATTGAGATATGTTTACGAGTGCGCATGAAAAGTGTAGAGAAAATGATTTTGGACGCATAAAAAGTTCTTTGTTAAGTCCGACAAAGGTGATCATCAATTAGTTGTATACACGACGGAAGGTTGCTTGAGAGAACAGGTAACCCAGACGTTAGACAGCCATGACTGACACAAGAGAAATTACATAACGCAAGAGAGCAAGGTCGCACATCCTGTCCGGCGCATCGGTCTTCGAGAAGGGGGCCTGCCTGGACTTGGACTATCCATCTCTTTTATTCTTCCACGATTTCTGATTGATTGGCGTTCAGGTCGAAAGTCGTTAGTCTATGAGCGCTCGGGCCGTGAACCGGCGCTAGGCCTAACCTTACGTCTAAATACCATCGCCGACATACGATAGTTCACCTGTGCAAATGTCTAGAAAAATTCAAGCGGCACACTGGGATGTTTTTAAAGAGAACTGTATTCCATGTATCCTGGTAATGGTATTTTATCCGCGGTAATGGATCTTATGTTTTCTAATATGTTATCAATAATCAGAACTACATATAAGTATTTAGTTAGATATAATATCGTTTTTTCATGATACAATATATGTAGATAATTATGTACATGGTTTTTTACCCTAAGAGTATTTTAAATTTCCAACATTCGTTTCTATTTTTATTAATAACTATTATTAAAGCAACAGGATGTATATGTAACATGAAACAACTGTTAAGAGTTTTTTTCACACAACAATTGCATCTTCGAATTAAAGAAAAGCATAATAAAATAACCAAAAACGTATAAAAAAGGAAAATTGCAAGACAATACATAAGCAATACTTGGCTCATACAGAGTTATATTCAAAATATTTATTAGCCGCTATGGGTCGATCAGGCTATAGTTTGGCTTGCCGTGTTTGCAATACTAAAGTATTTCTAGCATATATTGGCCAAGAGCTTGGATGATACTATGATTTAATATTCTTTTAGAAGTTAATTCGGCTTATATTTCATCGTGCAATATTATGCAGGAATCTATATAAAATTTTGTTCCTTCAACAAAATCTCAGGACAATGAAAAGCACCACGATAACATCAGAAAAATTTTCATATGGGCCATAGTAACTTTATTAGATAATAAAGGGACCGATTCTGCCGTAAAATAGATCAATGTTATAACAAGGCTATGTTACGTAGCGTTTCTCATACAAAATGTTACTAAAAACTGTCTCAAAACAGTTTCTATAATAGTTTTTGCTCTCTCTAATGTTTGCATCTATTACATTATGAAATATCAGCAAATTTCTGCTGCTTAAACAGCACTTAGATTGTTTAAATCGAATGCCATCCAATGATTGAACGTCCGGGTATAATATTAGGTTGTCAAATATCTCCCTTCCGCTTTTTTGCTCTTGGTTTATAATACAAAAAGGCGGAAGGGAGATATTTGACAACCTTATATATTGTTTATATTGTTGCAGCAATGATGGGCAAAGACTATTTTTATTTAGAAATATATTGCTATCTATAATTCCAAGTAAAAATTGATGTTACTACTGCTTGACAGCAGGCTGTTCGAAGCGGGCGTCAAACTTTCCGCAAAAAGTTCATATTAAAATCCTAAAGTTCTAACCACTAATCCACGGGAAATCTCAAAAATGTAACGAGATTTTTTTTAACTCTGTTTTATTCAGCAATTAGAAATACATAAGAATTCCTATAAGCTAAATTGACAATATTTGAGAGCAATGTCTAAGAAGAATTCCAGTGAGATCTTCTTAGTTTAACAATTGAAAAGCTAATGCTACATTGAAGCTAATCTAAGACTAAATCTTACAGCCATTGACGTTTCAATCTTCATACGCCAAATGGTTGGTTAGGTAATGTCGCCTATTGATGGGTTTGAATGTGATTCCAGTTCACGTTTGTATTTTTCCTCAAATTCTTCGAACGTTAATTGCACCGTTTTCATGTTGAGGTCGCTGTGAATGGTTTCATTTGTCACGTACCACGGAGAATTAAGTATTGTACATAAAATTTTTGACTGAGTTTTGTGCATTATAGCTATATTTAATTTATAAGCATATCCCCAGTGCTCAATTCTGTAGGTCCAGATTGGTTTAATAATTGATTTATATAGCAGCAACTTATTTTCAACAGAGAGCTTAGACATTTTACGCAGTAGCCAATCAAATTCTTTCATTTTGATCATTATTTACTGCTTTTTTTATAACAAGAATTAAAAAACTATTCCAATTTAAATTATCAAATTAATTAATAAGAATAAATATCGATATAATATGCTAGTTTTGACCAAGAATCGTGTGCATGTTTCATACAGCTAAATTTTACATCATTCGATTTTTTATAATGATCTAGTTTGATGAAGAAGTAAAATTTGTAGAATTTTTGCAAGAATTGTGTTATTACTCAATGTTGCTCCTCCAATAATTGCGACAAATTTTACCTTTATATCAAACTCATTAGTGGAGTGATTGCATATTTATGATGCAATAACGCAACTTGTTTTAATGGATTTAAATGGATTTTATAAAATTTAATTTAATGTAGCAACTTACATTAGAAATATTAGAATATAAAATAGATTGAATTAGAATTAGATTTATTGGATTGAAAAAGTTCCATTAGATTTTATATTGCAACAAATCGTCCCTATCACCCGTTTGAATAGTATGGAAAAAAATTTTAGATTTCAAACTCAATTTTATTGAATATCAATCAGTTCACGATTTCAGAAACATTATTTTTACCAAAAAAAAAACTAATTCGTAAATCAGTCCCGATACATCTAGTCTATCAAGTAATTATTTAGATGCTACTGCCACACAATTACCGAGCAGCTACTGCTCAGACATGTATATTCGTGTGTGTGTGTGTTAGGATTATTTGTTTATAATTAGCAGTGAGTAATTACATTACTCGAAAGAAATTATATGGCAAAGTCCATTACTCACAAACCAATGATATGCCAAAGACCAGGCCTGTAACACGTAATGCTACGGCCGCATCTGTCCAACGAGATATCGCCGTTCGGGAACGAAGCCCCATGCGTATAATTTGAAACTGGTCCAGGCCAGTAATTAAATAATTATATTACATTACTGATATGTATATAATACATTTATATTTTTATTCATATACATACGATGGAAATCTTTCATATGCGTATACTCAGCCTTATAAAGGTATCGTTTTTTATCCTCAAATTACCAGGTAACCAAAGACTTAAAGAGATAATAAAAGCTAAAATTCATATAAACAGTGATCCTTATGAACAAGTTTTACTACTCATTATAAGATATAAAAGTTCAAATTCAAATGAAAAATATAAAGAACTTGTTCCATAAACAATAACTTATAATATTAGCACTCATTATGGCGTTGATGTACTTGACCAACTATTTTTGGATTGGATAATAAACATTGTATTTAAATTAACTTGGAACTATTTTTTGCAAATTTTCTTGGAGAGTAAAATTGGCTCACTTCAGTAAAAATAGGTATATAACCAACAAATCCAAAAATCTATCGTTAAGAAGTGAAGAGCATGGCCGAATGGGTAAGCGCTGATTAAGATATTCAGATCGAATCCTGGTTAAATACTGTAAACAAGTATAAAAGTGATACAAGCTTAAATTGGGGTGATTTTAGTTTCAAAGTCAAATATCATTAATATATGTATTTGGGATTACACGTGGGAGTTGTATACTGTAATTATAAATTTGAAACTAGTTTGCTATTTTTGCTTCAATATTTTTACGTTTATGGACTAGATACTTTAAGATTTGCTGTTTATTTGAAACTGTTTTTTATTTGTGTTATTATTATGACTAATGACACATTATATTTAAAATTATTTGTTTAATTTATTGAATATTGGATTCATATTTTATCAACGTTTTGGAAACATGATATGTCGTCTTCTTGAGATACTTAAAAACTATATTTTTTATTTAAACACAACCTAAAAATCAAATTGTTTCTTCGCTAAAATTATAATTGAGCTATAGATGTTTGCTATTGCGGGTAGGTACTTATGATTAAATAAATTTAGAATATATATATATATATATATATATATATATATGTGTGTGTATGTGTGTTTGTATTATGTTCATACGCTTATTTACAATGGTATAGTGAAAAAGTAAAGAGGTAAAAAAGTGACAAAATCGTTAAAACATTCTCAAATCATATCATTTTGTTTTTGTTTCTCAAGATACAATTACAATCTGTATTATAAAATGCAGAAAACATTTAGAACATAATTGTGAATGACATATTATGACTAAAATAGAGCTTACCCATTGGTATGGCATTAGAAATATTTTGAATTCAATTATATGATTACAATAAAATTCATTCATATAGAATAATTAATAAGAAAATTAAATATCTTACAGGTAACTTAAGTATTCATTCATGAAATGTTGACGTAGTAAATATTATTTTTGTATCGTATTTTGCTGGGATATTATTACTACAAAGTTCCTTGCACTCACCACGAAGAAAGTAATTCATCATGTTTATGGAGAGAATATAGAGGGTTGTATTGACAGTAATTATTCAAAATAAAATCAATAAACGTCCGATGAGAAATAAGTAGGAGAAACAATGATTAAATGCTCCCGTTGGTGTCAAACTATACGATATATGTTACTATCAAATCGTTGGATGCGTTTTGGGAAAGTAATGGAAATAGTATATTATTATGTTGTATATGAAGGTTTCATACAAAATGTACAAAGTATTACTACACTGAGGGAACTCTAATTATTTGGAATAAATATATAAAATTAGTTGTAAGTAGGATTTTGCTTTAAGACATGCTGCCATGATCTTACCAGTATGCGTAAATTATCGACTTAATTAACATGAATTAGAATTAGTTATTTAGATAAATTTCTCGTGACCGATTAGAAATTTGAAGATAAGGGTGATAATGTATCATTAGGGTAGGTTGGGGCACAGAAGTCCAATTTGATTTTCAGTAATTAAACCGTCTAAACCAAATAAACTACATCTCAACAAATAACACATAAAAGACAAACAACAATCGAACTAGGATCAATAAAATTTCCAATAAATTTCTAAATATAGAAATATGTTTTTTAGCTATTTTCCTAAAATTGGTCACCTCTCTCTTTTTACCCCATAGGCTAGCTAAGAACAAGATATAAGGTATAATTAAGTTTTTTATAATAGACTACAATTTCTAACTCTCAGATAACTTCTAAAACGCGGTTAATTGGATTTTTGGGTTATTTTATGTTATAATTTTCAGTGATGCTATTTTTTTCTAATATTTTGTTTGAACGCCCCATAATGTTATGGAAGCCTTGAAAGTTTATTGCGCGTGTACGTTCAAGCAAAACGATTTATATGACATACATGTGTCACATTTATGAATTGATATCACATCGCAATAACGTTCTCATCCAAACGACGTGCATATGGCGGCCAAAATCTCTGCCAATCGGTAGTCTGTAGGAGCTAAATTTCCGATTTAAATAAAACTAAGATCCATATTTTAAATCAAACTGTTCAAATGTGGTAAATTTGATTATATTAATATAGCTTGATTTCGGATTTATATTTCACAGATCTTGTCCAAAACTATTCGAAAGTGTAAGGAATATGATGAAAAAGTGAAGTATAAGGAATGTTTTTTTTTTTAAATTTTTAAAATTTTTTTTTATATAATGGGAGTTGGTTGTTATTTATTAAATAACGTATATTATTGACAGTTTTTGTGATTTTCCTATTGGTTATTCCAAATTAGTAGGGTACGGTTGTGCCACTTTTTTTTAAGCAGTCAATTTTGCTAACTTACAAGTAAGCTGGGGATAAAGTAAATTAAATGGAAATTTGAACTTTTGTCTTCGTGGAAATACTGAAATACTCTTCTTAAATAGTCATAAATGGATTAGTCATAAAATCAAATCATACAAGATGGGGGAGTGTCACAACCGTCCACACCCCAAGAAGATAGAGATGCGTAAATTCAACATAATTATTTTTTTAGAATGTACGTGAAATTTTAAATATTTTAATGTAAATAAACATTTGCCACTTGAAATTTCTCAAGAAAAAATTAATAGACACATAGAAACCGTAAAAAATCGTCACTTTAATTTATTATCTCTGCTTATATGTAAATGTCTTTATATATTATTTAATAACTTTTATTAAAATATCATACTCGAAGCTATTTGAGTATGCGGGTATAATATAATATATACAAAAACTTTTCCTGGGTTGCTCCAACAACGCGGGCGGTTTGTTAGTTTGCCCGCGGCGCTCCTTCTTTTTTAGTAGATACAGTATATCAGGTGCACGAATAATTTTCAGCAATGATAGTAATAATATTTGTATTTTACACATACAGTTTTCAGTAAACGTATCATTTTTGATAAACTTTAAATTACAATCTGTCATATTAGGCAGTCAGTGATTGTTTTGAAGATGATATGGATTTCTTGTAGTTTCTAATGGATGGTAACCTAGAAGGTGACCAATCCAATTATCTTACTATACTTAAAGTAATTGTTGAGATTTTATGACTATATGCACCTGCAAGAGGCAATTTTTACTATATGCACCTGCAAGAGGCAACTATTACTATAGTTATATTTGAGATCTATATCGAAAAATTTGACATCAAAGCTGCCTTTAAACTAATCTAAACTAAGGCTGGAATTAAATGTTGATATTCCATATTATCAAGATATTTTGGACTCTTGGAATTCTAGAATCATACCAATTAAAGCTTGCTTAGTTTTATTGGTTTTTATATATAATTTGCCATACTTACATTATTCTTATTAACAGAAAAAAGTCATGATATCATAATATTTAACTAATTTTAAAAAATGAAAGTTTAATTTCTACTTAAAACCGTTCCAAAAGCTACAATACAGAAGAATGTTTAGAAAACGCTTTGTAAATACGTGAATGTATTGTAATATCTCTGTCCATTGTTCGAGGTCTAATAGCGGTAATTTTCTTGATTTTTTTTATTTTGACCACTTTTTGTCTGTGGCGCCTAGGTTGAACCACTGGAGTCAACAGCGACGACGGACGCTCGAATAAAGTTATTGATGATCTTTTTAATGAATTCTCAAATTATACACGGCTGTCGTGTCTTGTTCTTTCATGTTGTTCAATATTATAAAATATATTATAGATTGATGCAAACCCTTCGTAAGTATGCTCTTTTATGAAACTTCAGCTATGATTTGAAGGTGAGGATAAAAAAGTGATAAAACATATTTCAAAATAATATTTGTCATTTCTAAAACTTTTTTGAAAAAATAATGTTTTATTATAAAAGTTTACATTACATGCTACGCATATTTCTTCTAAACATTTTATTTATAGGCTCATATTTATAAAAGATACGAGTAGGTACTCCAATAACCTTAAATTTATAAATTAAAATGTTCTAACTAAATCTGAAGATACATAGTCAGCCCTCCAATAACGCGGTACACTGGGAACGAAATATTCTTATAGCGCGGTATCTGTTCCGGGAAAACGGGAAAAGAGAGTTTTGCAACAAATGCAAGTCTATTTTTTTACATGCGGAAGTTTTGGTTTGATTTCAGCAAATATTTCTTGCATACTTGAAGTAGGAAGCCAATCACATTTCACTGGTTTTATTTTTTTTCAGGAACTGTAATGCTTGCCAAATAGTATGTCCTTTTGTCCGAAATTGAACAAACATAATTAATTATACATAGTTCCACCAATCACATGAAGTCACAAGACTGTTATTGATTGTTATTCGTAAAATGGTAGAATATTAATACATATTTTAAACAATTTTAGTAGGCACCACCAAATGAACGAACATGCTTGTCCCTTAGTACCGGACACTTAGTCGTCCCTTAGCGCCGGACAGTAAACATATTGAAATTTCTTGTGAGAGTTGACGTAATATATTTTAATTATTTAATTTTTTTCTGTATGAGTGCTGACGGTCACTACATATCCCCATTTTTCGTATTTCCTAGTCAAAGAATGAAAATCTTATGATGAATGCTCCAGCTGAGAGCATCAGTGTGGCCCAGCCACAAGGGTGGATAAATAGTGATTTTTTTTGCAATATCTAAGAATATTCGTCAAACACACATGTGCAGACACTCCAGAGTATGGAGATTGCTACCTATGTGTTCAATACTGGCTATTTTGAAATGTCCGGTACTAGGTGCCACTTTGTAAAATCATATTTCTTGTTACCAAAGTTTGATTGATAGTATTAATTATTTTTTAGCAAAGATTGCGTTTTTGTTAATTTTGTTTGATTTCTAACTTTGTTATCTAACATATGTCATAATTTAATAAACATTTCGTAAAATATTTTTTGATTTATTTATAAATAACCTTAGTTGTCCGTCACTCAGGGACTTCCCCCTATACCATTTTGTCCGTATTTTTTCTATATATTTTTTTAAAAATATGAGAGATGATTAATTTCAATTGAATAAGTTCTTCCTGAAAATGAGATAATAAATAGAAATTAAATTTGAAGGAAACAAAACCCATTATTAAAATATATTTTGAAACGATTTGTATGAGATACTATATTGGCATTTTTTTGCGGAATACGCTAAACATATGTTAAAAATAATATGGTTAAAATTGAGATTTGAAACAAAAGACATTACTCCATTACTGGTGTGATGGTATAATTCCATTCTGAAGGACTATCGACGGATGTTACAGGGATCTCCTCGGCGGTGGGGCGCGATCCGGAGTCGGTACCGCCGTCTCGTTCGCCAGATGCGGGCAAAAAATGTATACAAAAAGAAAAACTTTGAAGGAAAAGGAATGGAGGCGAAGGAAGAAGTGCAAGAAAAAAATGACGACGGACTCGAAACATGCTATACAGGGGAAGGCGCTCTCTCTTTTCGTGTAACAAGATGATATGAGCTCATCGCGATGCTGAAAAAACTCACGGAGCCATTTCCACAGGCTCACGACATCGTGAAGCAAACGCTCAAAGGCGGTGATCTGAGGCAAAAACAAATCCCTGCCAATAGCGAAATGGACAAGTTTCTGATATTTGAGAAAAGACATTTGGAGATGAAAAATTTTGTATTCACTAGATAAACTTAACTTAACATAGATCTTTGAGACCTGGTTCTATCTCAATTTGATATATCGTGTAAATACACTCTCTTGTACCATGAAATTTATGCTAGAGTTTGATATATATCACTTAGAATAAGTAATAATTGAAGTTTTAAAAACTAGTAATGAGTGAAGTTTTTCATAAATTTATTGTAGTTAGAAATATGATGATCTCAAATAATCCAACTCATCATTCTTTTTGTTAAAAGCAATATAGTTTCATAATCAAAGGAAATTTGAGTTTTGATTTTTCAGAAATGAATTTTTCGATTTATTGGAAAACTAAATTGTAGATTATGCATGATTCCGATTAAACTAAAATGCTAAAATAAATATTATTATCTGAAATATATCGCTAGGCCTTTTTAAAAAAGAAGTCTACATTTTATGCTGCTTACACGTAGGGAAACACACATAAGGAAAAAACGGACAAAATGGTATATACAGGCAAAATTTTACAGAAAATTTATTTACAAACTGCTAAATTTAATACCATTTCTACGACTGTATAACGCAATGGAAGCCATAATAACAATCCTGTCAGATGTTGAGCGTCATTGTCACTCACAGTCTTGTAGCAGTAATCAGTTCAAACGTGTATTGTGCCTTCAAAAGTTTATTTTGAGAGTTATTAATTGTAATTATCTGTATTAAAATTATTGAACTTATTTCAGTACTAGTGTTTTCGATCGATTTGATTGCAATTATAAGCTTTTATTAAAAGGGCATACTTATACCGTAGACAAAATGACATAGCACCATTTTGCAAGCACTACGGCGTAATTCATTCGCCGTCCAAGTAAAAAGAAAATTGAAATCTATCAAAAGTAATTGGATTTTAACTTCTACTTTAACTACTTCTAAAAACACACCGAAGGATCTACTGGTAAAAAAAGGCACTTGCATTTATTGCAAAGATCTTTTTTCCTTTTCAAGCCATACTTTTTATCAAAATTAGATTAGATATATTTATCTAATAGCAAAGTGCATATTTGTTGCAGCAAACTTAGGATCACATAGAGATTTATGATCTCAAATTAAAACCTGATATCAAACTGTGCGAGGTTAGGATTTATATCACGGCTTGTTCTAACTACAATAAAAATAATATCACATTTTACAGTTTTGAGAAAAAACGCTTTTGTAATGGATGTAAAAAATATTTTTTAAGACGATTTAAGACTTAAATGAAATTCTGCTTGATGGGTTTCAACACAGGTTCATTTACATTTAATTTGCCATATGAGTACGTTAACACATATTTTTTAATTAACACAAAATTAAATATTACTTCGAATGTTCCATAAAACAATCATTATTTCCTGCGTGACAAATCGAGACCTAATGTTGTATGGGACTTCACGCGCTACATAGTATGTTATAGATACTCCGACATAAACGAGTCTACAAATAGGAGTAACCGTCCAAGAAATACCCATTGTACGGAGCAGTTTATTATAGATCATTTGAGTAATTGAAATGTTCGTCGTTAATAGTCGTATAAAAGTGATCATTAGTCTGCGTGCCGGCTGTCTGATTGATCACGCGGGTGCAATCTTTCGTGAGATATAATGTATCGAATCGGATGATACTGGAGAAAACTGCACCCCGCTGACGCAAGCTCTATTTTTCCGGCAGGAACCCTACACAAATGAAAAAATGCTCGTGAATTGCTCAAAATTGTTACCTATGAGTTTTGCTATATCATGCTGTTTTAATTTAATAAAATATATTTAAACACGCTTGATTTATTCAATGGATTAGTTCCATGTAAATTGAGGATGGTGGGGGTGAAATGATTAAACATTTTTTGCAAAAAAAAACAAATACGATTCTTCGGCTGTGACATTGTGCTTGTTGATTAATCTTTTTCCTAAATATTTTTTGCTGCTGTTTCTTATTGAAAAAATAGCATTTTTAGCATTTTTTAAATTATTTTTTGGTAACAGCCAAGTGAAGATATTATATAATTTTCTTATCGCTTTTTTATTATTTAAACTGCCATCAGAACTGAAAATTCTTACAAGCCGCTGTGGTTATTAGACATAACTAACTACGTTTGTTTTATAGATGGCAACACAAAGAGTTGTGGTCAATTATATTATTACAATTTCTGTTACAAGGCAGGGGCTATTTTTACTTGGAATCACGTGGCTATCTATACTTTTAAGTGTAAACCGATGTCACTGCTGCTTGACATCAGGCTGCCCAAAGCGGCTCAATATTATAACAGACCAGCAACAGGTGCATTTAATAGATGTTTCCAAAACACGCTGCAGATTTTCGAAACAACTATATTAATGCAATATTGATACGAAGACGCTTGTTATATATTATCAATTTTGCACTTGCATAATTTGCATTCACTTAAAGAATTCAAAATACATACTTGAAAAGAACCAAGGAGCTGCAATTGGAATTCTAAAACTCCAATCACTAATTCACATGGTAGATTGTATTGTAATAGGAATGGATTTCCAAGCCTATCAATATAATCAATTTATTTATCAACCAAGAAAGATTTTTTATGCCACTAGGTATTTAGAAACTTTGCTAATTTTTTGCTTTCCACATAATTGACATTTTAGAATACATAAATATTTTGCTAAATTATCATTATCGGATAATCCTTTTTTTTGTCTAAAACTGTTTCAAGTAAAATTATTATTTAATTTAGTTTATTTATAATCTATTGCTTATATTACAATACTTTGAATAGATTTCATAAATAGTTTGATATAATCATCTCTTATATTGTACAATCTTGTATATTATTTTATGAAATATGAATGTCAAACCCTTCACGTGGGTGCAAATTGTGGAAATGTTTAATTGGTAATATCTAACAAGTGTCTTCGTATCAATATTGAATAATGTAACTGTTTCGAAATTCTGCCTCGTGTTTTTGAAACATCTATTAAACGCACCTGTTGCTGGTCCGTGATAATATTGAATCATTTAATATATTCGATCATAAGGCTTCGTGCGACGCCCATATGACGCCCAGGAAAACATTCATGTGATGATCCTTCATTGTGTTTCGATTTTCGGAGTCGGACAAACTAATTCCGAACTCCAAGTTGCACCGCCTAGATATGTGGATGCAGATCTTGTATGTGAAAATAGAAAAGCTCACATGGAAGGGGCTCTTGTAAATGTTACATCTCTGTATTTTTCATATTATACAATTGTTGTTTGTTTTTATTATTTAAATTTAAATTTTAATTTTTACTGTTTTATATTTTATCAATTGCTATCAAGTACACATCAATTATAAATAATTGTACCAAAATAATGTTTATTATATGCAAGGAATTAGTTCGCTTCTTCTTGATCCACGCCATAATTCATTTGTACATCTGATTTGATCCGAATTTTTTTCTTTTTACAATTAAATAGCAAACAGAATACATGCATTCTATAAATTTAACTCAATCATTGAGCTAATGAATCTCATTGAACTCAAAATATTTGAGATATATGGCTTGTTTAGGTCACTTTCCAAAGAGAGCCCTAATTATGTAAAGTAAATCTGCGGCTTCCTTCTTCATCCACAAAGTCGAACTTTTTTTTTAATTGTTGAAAAGTTTATAGTAAGTTCTTGTATTAATTAAATTAATAAATTATGTATTTAATTTTCATGATGGTTTACAAATTTTACTATTTTTCAAATTTGTCGAAAGAAACAGAAACAGAAACATAAATCGTTAATTTTAATAAAATAAAGTTTAAAACTTTCTTACTACTTATTCTAATAGGCATATTTTTTTATATATTATAAAAAGCATGTTTATGCTTTTAACAGATAAAAAAGACTAATCTTCGTCATTTTTTAATTGGTGAATTATGTAATAATTTAAATGATTAGTGCATCTATTACATCCAATTTCTGAGTTTACTATTTGAAATTTATTTTACAAGTACAAACTCTTTTATTTACAAAAAAATTAAGAGCATTTATATACGAGTACATTAGAGTCCAATGATTAGACCAGTGATTTCCAACCTGTGGGGCGCGCCCCCTTGGGGGGGCGCCATACCGTTCCAAGGGGGGCGCGAAGCTGTTTCAAAAATATTATTTTAAATGCTGAGTAAGTGTCAAAACAAATCAGCAAAATACTTAAAGTACTTTTAAGAGTGTTTGAGCTCAAAAAAGAAATTGCTATATTTCTTGCTGATAACAAAAGAAACGGAGCAATCTTGTTTTAGGACACAAAGTTCCTCGCAAAATTTGCGTATTTAGTTGATATTTTTCAAAGACTTAGCGATTTAAATAAATCAATGCAAGGGTCTCAAATTCGTGCTTTTGTTCAGAAAGACAAGATTACGGGTTTTATGAAAAAATTAGAACTGTGTATAGCTAGTATCAAATAACTTTATAACTTTAACATGTTTCCCACTTTTAAAATTACTTGTGTTACTGATGAAATAGAAGTAAGTAAAGATCTTATTATTATCAGTCATATGACTAGTCTACGAAACCAATTTTCGCATTACTTTATCTAATTACGTCCAAATACGAATGGATTAGAAATCAATTTGTCATTGAGAAACATGATGATTTTGGTCATTCAACAGCAGAGCAGAAAATGATAATTGATTTATCTAGTGATAGCACATTGAACCAGATATTTTAGGACGAAAATATATTGTTGAGTTTTGGTTACCAGTGAAGGACGATTTCCTACTTTGACAAATAATGCTTCAGAAATTTATTACCATTTGTGAGATCTACTTATGTGAAACAGAAAATTCTTATAATAAATAGTTATGTTTGTATGTATATTTTTTATAATACCGTGTATTATTTGGCATAATTTCAGTTTATATTAAGTATATTTAAATTAAATTGTTAGAAAAATAAGAAGGGGGGGGGCGCAATATTTTTTTCATTCGAAAGGGGGGCGCAAGGAGAAAAGTTGGAAACCGGGATTAGACCATGCTTATGCATACGCGGTGCAAGTAAGCCCTTTAATATCATTTTAGTTAATTTTACAGATATTGTATAAGCTGCTATATAAGAAAAAAAAAAGTTTGAATACGTTTCAGACAACCATAGTTTAATATTAGTTCAGCAATTTAGAACAATTTGTAGTATTAGGATTTTTTTTGTCGCTAAATTCAAATAATTTTATTTTTCAATTTGTAGATTTACTAATGTATACGATTGAAAGTCGAAACGTATGGTACGATAAATACACTTGAAGAATCTTTAACGTTTCTTGATATTTGACTTTAACAATTTTATATGCACATGCATAGACACACACACACTCACACACACATATATATATATATATATATATATATATATATTATATATATTTATTTATTTATTTATTATTTATATACATACATTAGACTCTCGATAACCTGACCTTATTAAAATCCACAGGGTGTGTGATTACTGGAATGTTCGAATTACTGGATTATAGTGAAAAAGTTAAAAATTTCAACATATGATATTGGGAAATAACGTTAAAATTTCAAAAATTTCCAAAAAATTTGGTCGCTGGGGTGTCAGATTACTGGAGATGTCAGTCTAACGAAGTGTCCGATTTTTTTTTTTTTTAATTTTATTTTCAATAGCAATCAGGATACATGACAATTCTATGAGCTATTTGGCTTATGTCATTCACTCGCGCACATACACACACACTTTCAAACACACATATAAATTAACCTGATAAAAATATTATGGTTAGAGAATCACTTCAATAAGTGATTCTACTGTTCTGTTCATATAAGGTTGTTGTAGTTCTAAGGTTCCTCCATATTATCTTTGGGCAGCTTCTCTTCAGTTCTCTTTAAGTGGTGTGTCTCAAGAAGCTGAGTGAATTTGTATGATGAGTTTTTGAAAATGTTTGACACTGTTGATTTGTATTATTTTGATTATAAATTCAATATAAAGATCGTCGTGTAAGGTTTTATTGCTAACAAACCACGCCTCAATATTTTCAGATTAGTGAGACTTTATTGTATATACAAATGTGTGTTTATTAACTGATCAGCTCTCCGCCTATCGAGGGGAGAGGGGTGCCTACGGTTTGTGTGTGTGCTACGCTGCTACGCTTTCGTCCGTCGAGTCGGTCATTTATCACGTGCACCCCGAAAGCGTGTTTATAGCTCGACTCATCGCTGTCGTAACTCGCGCCGACGTTCGCTGTTAGACTTCTCACTGAGAGCATCGCATCATCCCCGACAGCAAACGTCAAAAACGCATCAGTTCTGGTCATGCTGTCCGCAATCGGGAAATGTTTTCGGTTATGAAGAAATTTTATAAACAATTGTTTTTGTAATTAGTAGTTATTGTGAGAAATGTACACAAAATTTATACTTCTAATTAAAATCTATAAAATATCTGATAATTAATTTGTATATGTCTAATGATTTTGATCGCTGAATGGCTCTATTTTTTTTTACTCGATTTCTGAAACCGCTAGACCTGTTTTCCCAAAAGTTCAATCCGTTCTTCATTGTCAATTGTTTAATTTAATGGAATGAATGAATGATGAATGAATGAATTAAAGTGTGTGTGATTCATCTATATAAACTATGTATAAATGTATAAACTTATCCATAATCTCTTATGCTAGGTACCCCTGTCTGACTGAGATATGAAAATGTATATAATGCTAAAAAAATAACGACAAACCAAATGTTGAAAAAAAAAATTAATTTTGAATTTGTAAAATAATTTCTCTATAAATCATTACAACGTTCAGGTATGATTAAAATAATGAATAATAATAATAATAATAATGACAATTCAAATATAATACAAACTAGTGGGGTGTATGGCATCGTGCCTTAAGGCAAATTGCTGGAACTTCCCGTACCGTAACGAAATGATCGAGGGATATTAAATGTTTAAAATAGATTATTATAAATATTGTAACATTGTCTGATATTTATAAGAATTATATAAACTGAATTGGAAAGTTGAATTATTTGTTTGAAGTATATTAGAGCAGAATTAAAATAAAAATCTGAATTATTTTTGATATACAAAAAAAAAATTTTTTTTCGGAAAAAAAAAATTTTGAAAAAAAAAAATTTTGAAAAAAACAATTTAAAACAATTTTTTTCCAAAATCAATTATTTTGTAAAAACAAGCAGAAGTTCTTTGAATCATTCAAATCGGACGCTTAGTCCCTCAAAACTACCATTTTTGCACATTTAGCTCTGTATCTCCGAAACCGGTGGACCTGCCTTTGCCTTGAACTAACCACCACTTCTCCCGTAATTACAAATTGAATGGATTGAATCATTCAAATCGGATGCTCCGTTCTCTCAAAAAA